>NC_140490.1:95349004-95484004 GCF_964271855.1 Acomys minous
ACCTAACTCCTCACTCCCAGGGTCTTCATAGAACATGAAATGCTTTCTTTATATAAGAAATTTGGAAGTCCTTTTAAAATAGTGTTGTTCAACATAATGCTGTCCAGTGGAGTTGCTGAAGACATTGCAATAATGGTCATTGCCACTAAAAGTGATAATATAGGGCCAGGGCCAGGAGTTGGTCAATAAGATACTCAGTATTTAGTCAAGTTTGCACTATGTCATCCATGTAAAAGTCCAGCACCGTAGGATAGAGATGTGTAATCATAGCACTGGAGAGGCAGAAACAAGGAGATGCAAGGGCTCGCCGGCCAGCCAATTCAGGCAAGGGTGAGCTCCAGATTTAAAGAGAACCCCTTCCTCTCCATAAAATAAAGATGAAGAGCAAGTACATAGGCCTGGATACGTGCACACACGTATAAACCAAGGAGCAAGGGGGAGGGAGGCGAACATTTATAACAGTCCTATCATGGTAGGTCTCAGGTTGGGGCTGCTGTCTTGGGCAACTATTATCCCAATGGGGGTTACCTAACGTCCACAGAAAAAAATTTTAAAAGCCAGAGCAATTTAAACACATGCCCAGAAAGATGGGACAACGTGTTGGCTTGTCTCCAGGTCTCAAACAAGAAGAAGGGAATGGGAATGTGGGACGGACTGAAACACCTAGGAAGGAAACAGTGGCGTCCAGCTACAGAACAGGGAAACCAGTGACATCCAGCTACAGAACGGGGAAACCAAACAAACAAATAAGCCATGACCGGCTGGCTTCACTTCCCCTGCCCAAACATACATGCTTAGATTCTAAACCAGGTGCCTAGGCCAGGAGGTAAGCAGCTATGAGTGTCACTGCCTTAAAGAAGAACAGCATCTTCTATTACCACCAACTTGGTATAGTATACAACAGGCACTCAAGAACTCTATTCAAAGAATTAATTAATTAACTGTTGGCATACTTTTAAAATCTATTTTTATTTTGGATTTTTTTATTTCTCTTTCTCCCTTCTCCACCCAAACCCCTTCCAACACCCTAGTACCAGGTAGGAGAGAAAGAAAGTTAGTGGGAATAAGGGGCAAAGTTTTCCTTAGCTACTTCCAGCTGTTGAGGGTCTTTGGGTACCTTGGGGCAAGTTCAATCTTCATTTCAGGATATGTCCAACTTCTAGTCACACTGCATCACCAGAAACCAGGGGCAGCAGAAAGACTCAAATGGTATATACTCACTTATATCTGCATATTAGCCCAAGGGGCATGTCCCACGAAAGCCTTCACTTACCAGGAAATTGAGACAGAGGGGAGGACATTCTAGTGGGACTCTAGATGAGAGAAGCATGGGAGAATGGCAAAGTAGAAGGATCCAGAGGGTCCTAGAAGCCTACAAGTAGAACATTATGATAGGCAGATTTGGGCCCAGGGGTCCCGCTCAAACTAAGGCACCAGCCAAGGACAATACAGGCGGTAAACCTTAAACCCCTACCCAGATCTAGCCAATGGACAGAACACTCTCCACAGTAGAGTGGAGAGTGGGATATTACTTTCTCACATACGCTGGTGCCTCACCTTTGACCATGTCCCCTGGAGGGGGAGACCTGGTGGCACTCAGAGGAAGGACAGCAGGTTACCAAGAAGAGACTTGATACCCTATGAACATATACAGGGGGAGGAAATCCCCCTCAGGAACAGTCATAGGAGAGGGGAATAAGGGGAAAATGGGAGGGAGGGAAGAATGGGAGGATACAAGGGATGGGATAACCATTGAGATGTAACAAGAATAAATTAATAAAGGAGAAAAAATCAAAAAAAAAAAAGAGAGAGAAAGCAGACGATGCAAGAGTTAGCACAGTATTTCATTCTTCTAAGTTTAGGGCATGGACCTCTGATTGGGAGATACTTGTGCAAAGACCTGAAAGTGAGAAAGTGATCCACAATGGAATACGGTGGGAGTACATTTTGTGCCAAAGGATTCTGGGGACAGAGGTGGGTCAGTGTATTTGAGGAGCAGTGGGGGGGATGGATGGGCTTTAATGCAGTGGCACACAGTGAGTGGCATGGTGGAGGTGAGTCCTGAGGGTGAGAAGGAAAGAAGAGAATTTGTGGGTGGTTTAGATGTTATAAGTACCATATTAAATAAAAGTCTTGGAGAGGCAGATATGTCCCAATATGTTTAAAAGTGTCATTCTCGGGGAGGCAGTATGTGGGCCTCCGTGGCACAGTGCTTGTCTAGCACGTGAGTATCCCTAGACAGGATGCTTATCACTATCAATAACAACAGCAATAATAGAACAACTCTGGGTATGTGTACAAAAAATGAATACCAGAGATTGGGATTCGGGTCAGTTCATATAGAACCCGTGTTGCAAACAGGAATCTAAATTTGGTCCCTAGAATCCATGTTTAAAAAAAAATCAAGCATTCGGGGCGGGGGGGAGGGTACATATTCGTAATACCAGCTCTAGCAAAATAATGGCTGGAGAGTCACTGGGACCTGTCTGTCTATCCTAATGAGTGACTTCCGGACCGGTGAAGAACCCTATCACAAAGAAGGTAGGTAGCATTCTTGAGAATGACTCCTATGGCTTGTCCTCTGCTCCTGTGTGGGCTTGTCTGCCCACACAGACAGACTCACGCACACATATGCACCCCGAAGCATCTTTTTAAAGGAAGAGTGGACTATGGAGAAGTGCATGTAGGATGAAGACATTAAGTCAGAAAACGCTAGGCAAGAATTCACTGCACGTGAAAGTAGCACCTAATGCTCACAGTGATGAGACATGATCAGCTTCTAGAGCCATCTGAAGGAGAAACTGGCAGGAATTTTGAAAGAGGATTTATGGATAGCTCTATGGTTTCGGGGCAAAGGCGCTGGAAAGTTGAACTTCCCACTGAGATGGACTGACCACAGATCGGCAGTGGAGCAGAAACTTGAACTCCGGTCCTGTGTGCCCTTGGCTTATTTCATTCACTTCCAGATCACACAGGAGCAAGAAGATACTAGCCTAGAACTAAAACTGAAACCGTACAACTTTGCCAGGACAGCCAGGACTGGCGGGAGCTCATTAGGATGCAGCCCATGCTCCACGGACATGGCCTTTTAGGCAGCTCAGGCCCAGTACCACTCGCTCCATCCCGCGGATTCTATTTCCATTACCAGAAGCATTAGGTTTCATGAAAGGCTTTGACGATTCATATGTGAATATCACAAATGAGGTACCCACTCCTGAGAAACAATTAGTGTTAGTCGGGCCTGGGGGAGATCAGTGAGTCACAAAGTACTGTTGTTTATGCATGGAGCACCTGAGTTTGAGCCCCACAAGCCACATTTTAAAAGACAGGTATGACGGCATGTGCTCCTAATCCCAGAGCTGTGGAGCCAAAGGCAGATCCCTGAGGCTTCTTGTCCTGTTGCTTAGCCTGCTTGGTGAATTCCAGGCCAGGGAGAGATGTGGTTCTAAAACCAAATAGGTAGAGAGTACCCAAGGATTTTCTGTGGCCTCCATAGGGGAGTATACACACACACACACACACACACACACACACACACACACACACACACACACGCATGCACACATGAAACTAAAATATAATACAAACACACACAAAAATGTATGTGCCCACAATGTGCACACACATGTGTATGCATACACAGAACTGAAATACACTACAAATATACACACACATACATAACTTCATGAAATTAAAAAAAATTTTTTTTTCACAAGTACAGAACAGAAGAAAATGACCTAGCAGAAAGATGACAACAATTCCTAACAGTTCAAGGCAGGCCTAGACTATTTCTTGTTAGAGTAACACTGATGAAAACGCCAACGCAGTGTCATGTCATCCTAGCGAACACTCTTGGACCAAAGTAACAACCTGCTTTGTGATGGCTGGACATACAGCTGCGTGTTTAGTTTTTCAGTGTTACATCTTTTTAAAAAAAAATTGCAGACATGAGAAAGGGCTTAGAGAGCAGCAGCCAGAACAGAGGGCATTTCAAGAGTTGGAGAGAGATGTCTGTGGGAAGGCAGGGGTGAGATGCTGTGAGATGGAGGGTAGCCACGCCTCTTTTGCAGGGCTGCGGAGATGACAGAAGGCCTTAACAGACAGGAAAGCACTCTGCCAGTGCTTACAAATTCTGGGCTCTGCTATTAAAACTGAAGGTCTCATACCCAGGGAGGGTTTCAGATGTGTTCTGTGTGGTCCCAAGAGATGAAGGGGAGGTTGAGAGCTGGGATGGACTATCTTTGAGGGTCAAGATCCATTTTCCATAGACCCAAGGAGCTTTTTGGTTAGGTAACTTCTCAGATCTGGAATTCAAAGGCCGGCCAGATGAAGGTATGTCATGAGGATGCTAAGAGGAAATTTTCTCCTTCAATGATGGGCTTTTTCTTTTGTTGTGTGTTCATCTTAACTATTCGGAGGCTCTGTCATCTGATCAGCTTTTCCTCATTCCTCTGTGTGAGATCCTTAACCACATTCATTCCATGAAAGCATAACTCTATTCCCTCAGTTAATCACTAAGGCCACAGAAGCTTTCCTCCAGTGACGGAGTTATAATTACGTCACTTAAACGAATCACCAGGCAGAATTCAGAGAAGAGTTTAGACAATGTTGCTCTTTTGCCTCTGACTCCTCAACGGGCCTGCGATCAAATAATAGCCAACAATAATAATTATAGATCGCACTAAACCACAGTGTATGTGTAAGCCCATGAAACTTTCTTTTAAGAACCTGCAAACAATATTAATTACCATTAGATAACTGATAAACAGCACAACGATGAGCTGTTCTTGCCTCGGTAAAATAATTGAGATTATAATTAGGCATAATTAGCGTTATTATGAGTCAATCATATTTTCATGAAAAGAAAACATATTTGGCTAAGAGGATATAATTTTGTCGTCGGCGCTGTACAAATTCTTTCTGGTTCAGCTAGGTCACCCATTGTATTTGCCAATCAATTATTTTAGAGATGACTGGAGATTTCCATTTTAACAAAAGCCCATTTTAGCAAACAGCAGAGCTTTTAGAAGCCTTTCTCCTTGATGCGTCCAAAATCTTTTCACTGCCTCTTGTCACTGTTGTACGAATCCACATACTTCATGACTGTTTGCGAATGTCACAGTGAAGACTACCACCTGAAATGGCAGTTATGATGACAGTATGATGACATTATGGAGAAGAAAATGTCCTTCATCCTCTCAGTTTATTAGTCTATTGTCCTATATGTAACGGGGAAGGGCTTAGGGGTTATGTTTATCTTTTTTTTAAAAAAAACCTATCTTTTGCATTTTCTTACATTATCCACCATTTTTAATTACATGTACTTATTCATTAGCTCAAATTCTTTTCTACACTAGTCCCCACTCCTGAAAATTGTGTTTATTTTTTCCTACATATTTTACAAAGGAAGCCGTAAGCTCTTGGTAGAAAGAGAAAGTAGCGGGGAGGAGATCTTTACAAGAAAGAGAAAGCAGATTTTCATAAAAGAAGACGTAGAGAAACATCATTATGTGAGAGACAGCAACTGTGTCATAGAAGTAAAATAGGAAGTGAAAATAAATGTGGAGACCCCCCCCCAAATCTTTCATTTATATCCTGAGCATCATGGAACCACACTGACAAAAGTCAAAGGAGACACATATAATGGGCTTAAAACGTAAAACAGAGCAGGGTTTTCCACAAAGACATGGGGGTGCTTCTTGGAAAATGTTCTGAATGTGCTGAAGACAGAAGGGGGGTAGGACACAGAAGCCACTAGCCATGGCCACAATCACAATAGTGACTGTGACCTAAAAACCACAAAGCAATAACAAGTGTTTGAACAACAATAGGAAATTGGACCCTTACGTCCCATGATACATTTTTTTATCCTAGAGTAGGATTAAAGTTTCTTAAAAACTTAGGAAAATTTTTTAAAAACCCTTGAATTCCTCTTTGAAAATCAATGTTTTCTCTAGAAACTTCAAGAGGCCAAGGATACCCTGAGATGTAAATTTTAATGAACACGGGCTATTTCACACTTCAAATAATGAAAAACAGTATGGTAATAGTTGGTACAAAAAAAAAAAAAAACCAACCACACAACAAACCACAGGGTACTTAAGGTTGGATAAGAGCGATTGTGCGGCTCTTTACAGATCTCAACGTATTTATCAATAATTTATTAGGAAAATGTCAAAATGTCCTTGTCAGGAAGGTACCTGGGATAATGGTACTTGTTTTTAAAGACAGTTCATGCAAGAGGCTGCAAAATGATAGTCAGGTGTTGGCAGCATGCTTCCAACCTTCCATCAAGCCTTATACTTAATGACGGTGGACCATGACACCAAGGGAGCAACCTCTAAGACAAACCCCTTAAAACAGGTGCCCCTCCAAAGTGAGATGCAGATGAGAACCAGTTTTATGATTGACACATTCTGGCCTCCTCCCATGACCAAAGCCTCTAAAGACTAAATGGGAGGGAGGGAAGAATGGGAGGATACAAGGGATGGGATAACCATTGAGATGTAACAAGAATAAATTAATAATAATAAAAAAGACTACATTGTAGCTCCTTTACACCATCGAGTGCCTCCAGATGATCAGCGTATTGTCTCATTAGTCCAATGAAGTTAGTATATTTACCTCTGTCATCTCTTGTTTTTTGAGCTGTCATCCTTTTCCCTTAATGAACTGTGAGGATGTGGCTATGGGGTAATGAAAATGACTTTTAACACACACACACTGCAAAGTATGTGAGAAGAGAGAGATCTTCCTCAAAGAAACTGCAGAAACCTCTGGGCTCCAGTAGTTTAGAAGCCTGCCTCATAAGCTGTTGGACTCCAGGTGGAGTCCTGAGAGTGGTATGGAAAAATGGGGCCATGGAAGGACCCAGAGGGTTGAGGAGCTCCATAAAGAGACCATCAAGAGTAATGGATCTGGACCTAGGGGGGCCTGCACAAACTGTTGCACCAACCAAGGACAATGCATGTAGTAAACCTAGAGCCACTATTCAGAGCTAGCCAACGGACAGCTCATTTTCCATGGTTGTGGAGAGGGGGGGGGGGGACTGCCTCTGGTATGAACTCTGATGCCCCCCCTCCCCAGATTTAATCACTTCCTCTTGGTGGGGAGGCCTTGTGGCACACAAAGGAAGGGGAAGCAGGCTATCTGGATGAGACCTGATAGGCTGTGGTCATATGGTGGGGAAGGAAGTCCTCTTCTGTCAGAGGTCTAGGGAAGGGGAACAGGGCAGAAGAGGGAAGGGGGTGGGAATGGGAAGACACAAGTGAGGGGATAACATTCGGGATATAATCTGAATTAATAATAATAATAATAATAATAATAATAATAATAATAATAATAATAATAATGAAACTTGCCTCTCCATGTGCAAAGGACCCAGGAAACAGAATTCCTAGAATCAATGGTTAAAACACCTGATTTATTTGCTTTCCTTTGCATTTCCAATCATCAGTACTGTTAGTAATTTTGGTAAGAATATCACTTCTTCATTGCCATACACTGAATAAACACCTCCTGGTGATCAGAGAGCACCATATGACCTTACGAAATTGTACCATCTTGCTATTTATTCATCACCCACTTTTCCATCCATCCACCCCCCTCACTAAATACTATGTGTTTCAGTCACTACATTAACTAGTGACTCATGGTGTATAATAAACAAAAAATTAAATCTACCTTGAAGAAACTTATAATTTAATGGCGGTATTTGGTTTAAAATGCCATTTATCAGTAATCGTGAAAATATGATGAAGACATGAAGTCAACTCCACTATACTATGTTTATATTAATCATTGAGCTTAATTCTGAAAGGACCTCAGCAATATGATATTTTTAGACATCTCTAGTGGTATATCTTTTCTTTTGTTCTTGTCTTTCTTAGAGTTTAGAGGCAGAGGCTGGACTCTGTAGCCAAGGCTACATGAGGGTATCCCAGGCTTGCTTTCAACTTATTATTCTCCTGCCTCATCTCCCCCAACCCAAATGCTGGGATTCCAGATGTGAACCACCATGTTCATCACTAAAGCCATGTTAAAAAAAAAAAAGTTCCTTCAGTCTGTGATCAGAGATTTCCAAAGCATCAAGATGCCCAATGTGTATAAGACAAGATTGATTCTTTGTCCTAAATAACAATGGAGATGCTGGAAACACATAAATACCCAAAAATCAAAGTTGAGGAATGAAATACCATAGAAACTCAAAGGAGAGATAACAGAATCGCTGTGCCCCTGTCCTCAGAGGAAAAAGCATCCTGGTTGCAAGCACTACATATTCCAGAAGCATTAATTTTGGCTAATGATTTGATATTTAATTTTTCAAATGAATAGTTAATTAAGTTAAAATTTCTCACCTTTAGATCAATGCCTGTTTTTGCTCATATGAAACAGAAAATGAAGAAACCTTTATTGGACTAATTTCTCATTATAATCTGCATTCCTGGAGTGTTGTTGACTGTTGATATCAGCAGCACACCAACACTATAGAAATACTTCTGGCTCTAATTTTAAGGGGAGAAAAACTGCAATCAAAAATATGTCATGGAAAATATGAATCAATTTAAAGCACAATGAGACTGAGGTGTTGGTCAGTGGCTGGGTGTGTACCTAGCATATATAAGGCTCTGAGTTCAACCCCCAGCAGCCCCCCGCCCTCTAAATCCAGCCTATATCAGGGAAGTTTGGAAAATAAGAACATATGAATTGAATATTACAATAATTACTTGTTTTCTTGTGGTCAAGAGTGCACCTCTGTGCCCAGTGAGTACTGGTACCTGACCTTGTTTCCCCCTTAAGTTGTCTGAGGCTATCCATGAAAATTATTCACTATTACTATGATCCAGAGAACCCACAAAATCATGCTGGTTTGCTGGACTGCTGGGTATCCTGACTATGAAGATTGGACTTACCCCAAGGAACTACATCCCTAAACAGCAAGGAGTAGTAAAGAGACATACACTGCCCCTTTCCCCTCTAACCTTCTTTCTCTCCTACCTGGTGTTGGGGCATTAGAAAGGACAAGGGTTGGAAGGGAGGTATAGCCATAAGAGCCCAAGTAAAATAGATTTTTAAATTTTTTTCTTCTTCCTCTTTTTTATTTTTATTTTTTATTATAATTTATTCACATTATATCCTGATTGTTATTCCTCACTCTTATCTTCCAGTTCTCACCCTGCCTCCCTTTTCTGCCCTAGCCCCCCTAGACCTCTGGTTGGGTGGGGGATTCCTCTCCTACCATTTGGTCACAGTCTATCAGGTCTCCCTAGGATAGCCTACATTCCCTTCCTCTGTGTGCCACCAAGGCCACTCTGGGCAAAGGGCAGTGACCAAATTGCAGGCACAAGGGTTCATGTCAGAGGAAGTCCCCTCTCTCCCCCATCCCCATACACATGGATCATGACCTACATCTGAAAAAGGGGTCCAGGTGCTCCGCATGCATTGTCCTTGGTTGATGCATCAGTTTGTGCAGGCCCCCTGGGTCCAGATCTGCTGGCCTTGTTGGTCTCCCTGTGGAGCTTCTGACCCCTCCTGATCCTTCCATCCCCACCTCCCTTCCATACAACTCTCATCTCTCCTCTCCAAGACTGGCTACAAGTCTCAGTATCTATCCCGAACCCCCGCTGGGTAGAGTCTCTCAGAGGACTTCTATGTTGGGCTAATATCCACTTATAAGTGAGTATGTAGCATGCATGTCTTTCTGGGTCTGGGGTACCTCACTCGGGATGATCTTTTCTAATTCATCCATTAGCCTGCAAATTTCAAGACTTCCTTGATTTTGATAGCTGAGTAGTATCCATTGTGTAAACGTACCACAGTTTCTTTATCCATTCATTGGTTGATAGACATCTAGGTTGCTTCTGGATTCTGGCTATTATGAACAAAGCTACTATGAACATAGAAAATATGTGCTACAGGATGTAGGGTTGGTAACCCAAAAAGGAGTGTCAAATTTTACTTGTGTGTGGTGAAAGTATACAGCAGAACACTTTAGAATCTGGTGTGTTTTGACACCATAACATGAAGTTGTTATACTACAGAGTTCACACTACAGAACTACATGTTCTGCTTATAGGAAATAACTGAAAAAGAGTCTCATAATGTTCAAAGTATGTTTATAATTTTGTGCTGGGATATACTCCCAACTATCCTTCGATACATGCGGCCCATGGCTTGCAAGGTGGACACACATCTAGGGACAGGTTTAAATGTGAAAACTCTCCAGCCATTAAGAACAGTCAGGTATGCAAAGTGTCCATAAGAGGCCCTGGTACTTACAAAGCTCAAGGTTGGAATGGTCTGTGCCACTGCATTGGGACTATCCTCACTAAAGAAGGAATGCATTGTTTCTAAAGCAGAAGAGGAAAGAAACAACAGACGAGGCCATCCCTGAAGGAGCTGAGGGAACTAAAAGATGAAGCAGCAATAAACTCAGCACAAAATAAAAACAGATTAAACAAAAGCAACAACAGCTTTCACTGTAGTCCCGACCACAAACAAGGCATTGTGCTAGGTGTTGGGGGACATAAAAATTGATAAGATTATTGGTTTTTGGGATAGGGTCTCACTGTGTATCTCTTGCTAGCCCAGAATTTGCTATGTAGATCATGCTGTCCTCAAACTCATAGAAATCTCTCTGCCTCTGCCTCTGCCTCTGCCTCTGCCTCTGCCTCTGCCTCTGCCTCAGGGGTGCTGAGATTAAAGGTTCATGCCACCACACCTAGCTTAATAAAACTTTTAAATCAATATCCAGGAATGCTCAGACCAGAATAATAATAATTTAAATGATAAAATTGTGTGATAGAATATACTAAAACCACAGTTTCTAACACACTTTAAGATAGAACATATGTACATATAAACAACACTAAATGAACTACGTGAGCTGTGTGTGTATACACAAACACATACAAAACACATATGCATATATGCTTAATAATAACTACAGAAGAAAAGGTCATGAATTGGAGAAAGAGTTGGGGAAGAAAGGGAAGAGTTGGAACGAGGAGAGGGAGGGGTAGAAGGATGTAAATACATTACTCGTATATAAAATTATCAGTGAAACAAAATAAATTTAAAATACATTATGCTTATAATCTCAAGAGAATTTGCAACATTACCCTGAATGAGAAAGATTTGCCATCCCTGTGCTTTTTTTTTTTTTCATTAAACACGTTCATGTGCAAAAGAGCACCATGGCTCTATAAATATACACATGCATCCCTTTCACAAAGAAATGGCTGCTTTTCATAACTGCTAAATGAATAGTATATGCTGGGAAGATAAATATTTTAAATCAAACGTCTGATTAATTCATGCTGAAAGAGAGTACGGCTGGCATAGAAGCCACAGCATAAGTCAAAGTTGAGCGTTGCCTCTTCACGGAGGCAAAAATCATCAGAAAGGTATACTGATTAGCTCAATTCCTCTGGGCTTCACCTGGTCACATCTAGCCTACCAACTGCCTATGTGGGGGCATTGTTTCTTTCTGCTCTAGAAAACAGGGTTCTGACGCATGGTTCAGCCCAGCCTGAAACTGACTGACCATGTAGCCCGAAGTGGCCTCAAACCCATGCACCTCCCGCCTCTGTTTCCTGAGCGCTGTGATTACAGGCATGAGTCACCACATCTGGCTTTAGTCTAAATATTGCAACTCCAGGCTTGACCTCCCCTGAGTTACAGAGATGGTGGTAAAATATTAGAGCCTGGATCTTGCGCCAGAGATTTGCGCGCCGAGATTTGGCTCTGAGTTTTCCACTGCTCATTTTTCTCCAGACTCACCTTCACCATGCGACTTTTCACTTTCTCCTCAGGAAGGTCTTTCGAGTTAGCCAAGTGATCTGCCCCGGGGGCGCCAACAGACTGAGGCAGAACTCAAGACTCTGTGAGCATTGACCTTACTATGAAAAAAAAAACAGCAACAGCACCCTGTGCTCACCTGCTGCACCCAAGCAGATGAGGCCTATGGCAAAAGGAGCTGCTCCTGCTACACCTGTCTCCACTAAGCTAAGAGGCAAGCACAGCTCAGGTGAATAAACCGGCTACATCACTTTATATATGTCACGGAGCACAGTGCTCTGAACAAGAGTGCTGTGACTGACCCTGACCTGAAATCCCTGTGTGCCCTTGAACTAAGAGGAAACGCTGTAGTTCTCGGGCCAGAAGAGTGGAAGGCAAAAAAAAAAAAAAAAAAAAAAAAAAAAACCACTGAATTCTCTGAACTATTTTCTAGCATCAAGAACTGGGAAAGAGATGAGAAAGGGAGGAACTAAGTTCAGTACAGGGGCATCTAGAGCCCACACAGTTTGTTCCTTCTTTTATGCAGCATGACACAGTGGCCTCAGACACTGCCAACTAGTCTTTCATTAATACCCACAAATACTACTTATTTTAATTACCAGCATCCATTCAGGGCTATCAAGATTTTTTAAAAAGATAAATAAAAGTGTAAAGAGACAAGGAAACAAAGGGAACGCGGTGCCACCATTTATCCCCCCCCCCCCCCCCGAGTCACCTCAGCAGCCTTCCATCTGAAAGAGAGCCACCTGCTCTGCATCTGCTCTGCCAACCAAGAAACAGCAGCCTGACAAAAAGAGAGAGAGAGAGAGAGAGAGAGAGAGAGAGAGAGAGAGAGAGACAGAGACAGAGACAGAGACAGAGACAGAGAGACAGAGAGAGAGAGACAGAGACAGAGACAGAGACAGACAGAGAGAGAGAGAGACAGAGAGAGAGAGACAGAGAGAGACAGAGAGAGACAGAGACAGAGAGAGACAGAGAGAGAGAGAGAAATCCATTCTAAGTGGATCTGAAACAATATAGGGCAAGAAGGTCTTGAAATCCACCAAGAGTTTTAATCAATAAGACTGACAGCACAGAGCACGCCAGAAGCCAGGCAAAGAGGAGCCTGCAGAAAGCATTTAGGAAACAGCCTGCGCTGTGCTGTTCTGGCAACAGACTAGGGCCCAGGAAGCAGAGGCACAGACCAGCGCTCTGATCTGCGAAGTCGGGGAGATGGAAGGGCTAATTAGTTCAGCAGGCGTTTTTTTTTTTTGTTTGCCGCTTTCAGAGTCCAGCTTTCCAAATCTGGGGAGAATTCTGAAACCCATTGTCTTTTTTTTTTTTTTTAATTTTTCAAAAGTTGGGTTTGAACAACACGACCAGCCTTCTTCCTCGTGCTCCCCAATTCTCAGCTGCAACCTGAAACTCCTCAAGTGCGCATGATTCGTGGAAGGCAAAGGGACTTAATTAAATTTTGCACGCCGCTTCTGAGTGGATTGCTGGGGTAATACCGAGATTAATTAGTTTCGTGTTGTTAATTCAATTCAAAGGTTGCTGATAAACTAAGACCATCAAACTCCATTAGGAGAAACAAAAACTTCTTAATTATGACAGCATCTTTGCGGGGTGTGTAGAGTTCAGTAGAGCTTCGTTCTTGATATCTCCCATTCGTTGTGGGGGCCCTACAGTCGTCAGGCCTCAATGAGTGATAAAAGTGGTTTAGAAGCTTTAACTTTTCATATCTGACATCTTTGGGGGGGGTGAAGGGCATTCACCGGAGGGTCCTTTTGAGCCACAGTGTGTGTAGAGCTCAAAGGACAACAACTTGAATGAATTCTCTTCTTCCACATGTGGGTCCTGGGATTAAATTCAGGTCATCAGCCTTCGAGGCAACTGCTTTAACCTGCTAAGCCACCCTCTTTCACCCCACATTCAGCCTCTTTAAAAAAAAATTCTCTTGTCAACGATTTCCTCGGCCCTCTTGAAAGTGACACTCTATTGTTCCAAACTGACCCTCCAGAAAAGTAGCCCAGGCTTCCTGCCAGAACAAACTAGATATGTAAGGTTGGAGTCTGGTTTCACACCCCTGCCCCCCCTCACCTCCCCACTCCTATCTCCTCAGCCTTCACCGTTCACAGCATCTTGCTCCCATATGTGTGTAGAAATCTTTATATCCAACATACTCCCCTTTTGTAATTCTGCATGTATTTGTGTGTGTGTGTGTGTGTGTGTGTGTGTGTGTGTGTGTGTGTGTGTTAGTATGTATGATGTAGGTGCATATACCTATGCATGCAGAGAGCAGAGAAGGGACTCTCACTGAGCTTGGAGTTAAGCTGATGGGAAGCAAGCCTAAGCAATCCTCCTGTCTCCAACCTCCACAGCTCTGGCGTTGTGTTACAAGCATAGAGCCGTGGTTGGAGTTTTATGGGAGTGATGGGGATTTGATCCCAGGTCCTTACGTTTGTGCAGCAAGCACCCTTACTCCCTGAGCCTTCTCCTCAATCCTATACAATCCATGCGTTACAGAGTTTCCAACACAGACACATACAAACCTAATAATAAAGTGAAAGCTCCATAGTCCTCAGCTTGCCAAAATGATCATCGGCTATTGTTTTCTTTGTACCAAAATCAGTCATTTTTCTTTCAGTTTTTATTATTTTAAAACAAATGCAAAACATTGGTCCATACTGCTATAACCATATGTGTTTACCATTTTTAATGACATCTTTATTCATTCTTAGTTTGGGTCTTCTTCACCCTTCCTCTCTTCCACCTTCTTGCCCTCTATCCCATCCTTACTCCCCCTTCTCTTGCATACCACATCACTCTCTGTGCTCTATAGAAAAATTTAAACGTATGATTAACTACATATCCTTGCAAATAACTGCTTCTCTCTTCTTACCCCAACTGGACCCCATCTTTCAGTGAACATGCATGATGAACATGCACACTGTCTGTGCCCGCATGCTCACAGGGTTAGCGCTTGCTCTCAAGGCAAGTGCCTGTTGATGTTTCACAGGGAGTAAGCTATCTGTGCAGTCTGCCATATCCCTCTGAACCCCACTGTTCAATAGCTCAAGGCACTCCTCTGTATCTGGAACCATCTTCCAGCATGGTGTGCGTGCATACTCACCCGTGTAAACACATGCATGCATATGCTTTCCCTTTTTCTCCTCATCCTTGGCTTGCTGCATACACCCCTCACCCCATCTAGAACATCCCCCATGAGACCAAGGGATGCTTCTCAGCTGGGCTAATTCCCCACTACATATGACATTAATGCAGCCCTTGAACTACCTAAGTTTTCAGCAACCTCCACAACAAAAATTAAGTTCCTGAGTAGCGGGAGTGTCCCTTACTCATTGAGTCACTCAGTGGAATTGTGATTTACACAAAAAAGGACTTTTATCCATGTTTACTTGTTATTGGCTTATCTAGTCATTTCTTTTGAGTACTGGGGTTGGAGCCTGGGGTCTTGTTCATGCCAGGTAGACACTGTGCCTCAGTCACATCCTCAGTCTCTCATACACATCTTTTGAAGAAAGAAAGAGAGAGAGAGAGAGAGAGAGAGAGAGAGAGAGAGAGAGAGAAAGAAAGAAAGAAAGAAAGAAAGAAAGAAAGAAAGAAAATGGTGGCTGACCAACAGCAGGGTCTGCCCTGGAATCAGTGTGTCTGTGCATTGCTCTGCCCTAGGTTGCTGCACTGCACATCTCCAGAGCTTCCTCCTAACCAGCAGCCTGGCTCATGGTGGCAGGTCAACCCCTTGCAGCTCCTCTGGAAACAGTTACTTGCCTCCCATTTTCCTCTAATGAAAAAAAAAGACTATTGCATTTAGTTGATAACACCCATGCAGAGTGGGGTAAGGAAAGCATTTTCCGTACTACAGGAAACCTGACATGGAATGAGCTACAGGCATTGAACTACAGAAGTATGTGGGGTGTCATCTTAGAAGTCCTGAAAGAAAAACAGGCACGCCCCTTTCTAGTCCTTCCTCCTTTCTCCTATTAAATGATGGCGAAGAAGCAGTGGCTAGCTATCTCATCTCGGCCACAATGCGATGAGCTAAGAGCGTGCCTGATAGCTTTCAGATGTCACTGGACTAACCACATCCCACCACAGCTGACTGCAACCTACTCACCTATGAGAGAAAGGAAAAGAGATCTTGGAAAAGTCTTTGCTATCCCAGGCATTATTTTATACATGATGGTTCAGTCTTATCCTACATGTGACAGTGAGCTCAGCTCAGGTGTCCACATCTCTTAGGTGTTCCTGGTCCTCACCTACAGCACAGCAAATAGTCCGTGTGTTCCCATGGTTCCCTGGGGCTTAGGCTCACCTTACCAACCTCTTGCTGGTTATGATTGTGTTCTGAAGTACCTTTGGAATTCAGCTGTTTGAAAAATACAACCTTGACTTCGAGCTCCACCAGGTCAGACAATGTATCTTCTTGCATGTCTCGTCTGTTTGCACATATCGCTCTCACCTTTCAGTACGTTTTGTGGGTTTTTTTTTTTGAGTATTTTATTGTCAGCATTATTAAGTATACTCTCAACATTAAGCAAGAAAGGGGACTACCTTAGTTTCATTTTTGTTGAACTTTGTAACATGGCAAATTTTCATATGATGGGGAGGATCCTAGAAGAGTTGGGAGAGGAAAAGAATATGATCAAAATATGTTGTACAAGAAATTAATAAAAATAAATAACCAGGAATTTACACATAGGATTACTAACTCTCCATCCTCAAGGATCATCCTCCTAAGGAGGACCTAGTCCAGCTCTCCTCATCCTTTGTACTGTTCCTTTGCCCCCATCAGATATTTTTTCGCAGTGCTTCCCACTGCCTGGCAATTCACCTGTGAGTGCTTTGGGTAGAAGCTTGCCTTCATATTCTACAGTACAAGGGCCGTGAGAGCTTGGGCTTGGTAAGTGATGCTGGGACAAACTCACTGCTCTTTGCGCACGGATGCCTGGTCAAGACAAGAATACCCATCCACCAAAAAAGAGTAGAAAAGCTTGCATGCTCAAGATGACCACCTGAAGAATCATGCCTGAAGTTGTCCTGTAGTGAGTAAATTTGAAAGAAAAAAAAAGCCATACAAAATAAATAAATAAATGTTATTGCTTATAGCTACATTCGTCACCTTTTTTTAAAAAGTTAAATTCCTTTCTATTGTTCCTTACTGTACAAACTTTAAAACGTCAGTCCTGTTGATGTGGGGTTTGTCATGGGTGGCCTACCTCAGAGTATGTCCAGGTTAATTTTTAGCAACATAGCCCTCTTCCAAAATGAAATGCTGCACAAAACTACAAGAGGAATGGCTTCTTGTAACTTTCACAAAAGCAATTGGTGTGGCCCCTTTGTGAGACCCTCCCATAGGCAGATGAAGTCTATATTGCTTTCTGAGGCTGGGCGAGCTGTGCCTTCTGTGCTTCCACTTTGTCATTGCTTTCTGGCCCCCAAAACAACTTTGGGGAGACTGAGCTTCATGCAAATGACATTGAAAACCCCATTCATTAATGCCTCTAGGAAGACTTCCAACTCTAAGCATTATTAATCAGATGGGGTCTTCTGTCCAAAATGACTGAGGCCCAAGGAGGTGTAAAGTCTCCATAGAAGTTGATGTGTACTGATCTCACAAGGATGCAGGACAGCAGTGTGGAGCCCAACAACGGGGAGCATCTGATTACAATGGAACCAGGGGCAAAGAACAGCCTGGATTTTTAGACTGATTCAAGCTGAGAAAACCTAATTGCTTTCTCCCTTCCTCTCTCTCTCTCTCTCTCTCTCTCTCTCTCTCTCTCTCTCTCTCTCTCTCTTCTTTCTTTCTTCCTTTTAGGAGAATGGGGATTACATGATTAATAAAAAAAAAAGAGAGAGAAAAGGAAGACATAACACAACCTAATTTTGGCAAAGTACTTAATACATAGCTAATAAAGTCTTACAAAATGAGTTCATATTGGATTGGCTTCAGATTCCGTAAAGTTTTATAGATTCTATAAAAGCTGAAAGGTTAGGCTGGTGACACAGAAACCAAGAAGAGATGGGACATATCACACTATAGAGACGTCTGCCAACCTTGCCCCAGGTAGCCGCTCCACTCCGCTGTTTGTTAACAGCTTTTGTTAATGATCTGCACGATGCGACAAACGAGTATCCTAATGACTGTTCCTCATAAACTGTGGGGAGATGCCACAAACCCTGTTCTCCACAGAGAGGTTTTCAACAAGAAAACAGCATACAGAAACACCTGAAAGCAAGTGTCTCAGAACCCAGGGTTTAAAGGGGGCGGGATGTGTGGGTGCAAGATTTAGAGAAACTGCATTTCTTAAGACTTAAAAAACAGGTTTTGAAAACTGGAGCAAAAGCAAGTACTCAATCTAACCATAAGATTACATGCTAGCCTACATATCCAGTCAATTGTTTCCCTAACAGAGCAAACAAATAAGTAAATAAATAAATAAATAAATACATAAATAACCAACCAACCACAGGACATTAGATGGTAGCAGAAGTCACGACCTTCTCTGCATTTTCTTTGTTCTTGACATGCTCAAGATAGGAGGATGCCAACACAGAATAAATACGAAGAACTACAGAAAGAAATTTACTTTTTAAAAAGATGGAGAGACTATGAGCATATACAGGGGGAGGAGGCCCCCCTCAAGCACAGTCATAAGGGAGGGGAGTAAAGGGGAAATGGGAGGAAGGGAGGAATGGGAGGATACAAGGGATGGGATAACAATTGAGATGTAATATGAATAAATTAATAAAATATATTAAAAAAGAAAAAGAAAGAAAAGACATAAGCAGATAGAGGCAACAAACGTATTCAATTATTTTGTATTATTTGTGTCTACCCATCTGTGTGTGCATTTATTTATTGTGTGTGTATGTGCTAGTGTGTGAAAACAGACATGAGTGCATGTGCATGTGAAGACCAGAGGATAACCACGGGTACGGCACCCACTCACTTTTGGAAGATAGTTCTCTCACTGGCTGGGAGATCACCAAATAGGCCAGGCAGGCCAGCTGGTCAGCAAGCCCCATGATTCCTCCCACCTTGGCCTCTCCAGTGTTGGGGTTATAAATGTGCACCACAATATCTGGCTTTTTAAAAAGTATTTACAGGGGTTCTGGGTGAAAGGGTGAACTTAGGTCCTCAGGCTTACAAGACGATCGATCCCTTTACTATCTGAGCTATCTCCTCAGTCATTTATTTATGCATCATCCATTTATTCACTCAATCAATTTAGATGTTATTCACGAAGAAAATGAAAGTCTTTCTCCCAGCAATTCAGGGGGTAGGGGCAGCTCAAACCATGTCACTGAGAAAACAAGTGCTGAGGTCTCTAACCTCAGGAGCGAAAAGAAGCTCCCCCAACATCTACCCTATCTGTGAACTGTGGGGATCCGTGAAGGGGCCGGTTCTACAGATCTAAAACCATAGGACCTCCATGACAGAGGACAACAACGGAACGTCTGAGAGGACTCCCAGTGAGGTTCCAGTATTGATAGAGTAGGATATGCCAGAAGGCCTCGTACCAGATTCACACCTCATTGCAGCGAACACTTACAAACAAAGAAGTGTGGACAGAAGGATACACTGTAAGACACACTGTGACACACTTCAGCCTCTTCGATGAGACCTTTTGTGGGGGAGGCTGCAAGGGTGAAGGGCAGGTGTGAGGGGACCGGGAGATGAGCGGGATAGGGGTGCATGCTGTGAAATTCACAAAGAACCAATAAAAAGTTAATTAAGAATAGAAGTCATTGTGGAGGAGGCAGCATTCCATTGTGATCTGCAGACTCCAGAGGCAGGTACCAGACTGCCCTCCGTGCAAGCCAATGAGGGGGAGGGATAGCAAGTGCAGCAAGAGATCCAGCCAAATGGTAGAGCATGGCTAACCTTAGAAGCTATTCGGATTCACTCTGGGAAGCCACCAGAGCCTTCTGCGTAGGAGGATGACATTATCAGAAGCCTCCTAACAGCTTCTCTCTTCTTTATCGCCTTACAAGCCAGTCTCAGCCCAGCTGCCGGCCTGCTCTCGTTAAAAATGTAACTCAGATCGTGACATTTGTTCAGACCCACCAAAGGCCTCACATCTCAGAGAAGCAGAAGTCGAGGCCCTTGATGTGTGCAGTCTTCCTGACGTGAGCTGGCTCCCAGCAGCTCTCTTACACTTCAGCTCCTGTTCTGCCTCACTTGTCTGTTCCAGTATGCTCTAGCCACTGGGAAATGGAGATGCACTTCTGGGTCTTCCTGCCTAAGCTCCTTCTGAATAACACTTGCCCTTCAGAATCTGCATATTTCACAATCTCTCAAGACTAGGCAAAATTGTGCATCTGCAATATGGTCATCCCAAACTAAACTATCAAAAAACAACAACAAAACAAAACAACAACAGCAAAAAAAAAAAAAAAACCAACCCATTTTTCTCTGTATGTGCTCATACCATTAATAGCAGTTACCCTAGGTAATGCATCTCTTCTTTTCTCTTACTACATGATGAAATTCATGTGGGCAGAATCTTCTTTTCATCCCATGACAAGTGTTTTGAGTCTTTTCTTCTGTCTGTTTTATTAATTGCTATAATTCTTACACCCTAAAACAATTTCTGAGCATAGTGTATCTCTAGACTGTTAGTTAATGCATTTCATTAAATGGTAAACATTTATTGCATGCATGACAAGATTAATGGGCTAATGAAGACTAGAGTGCATGAGACTTGCTGTGACAGGACCGGTCACTCCACAATGACAACCAGCTCCTGACAAGTCTTACTGCAGCAAGCCTTGTACTTTCTAGTCTTCACACAGAGGTGGTCAAAGTTGGAGGAGAAAAGCAATTGTTGGTGCTGGAGCAGTGGCCACTGCCTTAACCACTGTCTTTTGACTTTTCTTCTGGTTGCCTGAAAATGCAAATCCCAAAGAGAAGCTGCGTGAGCCTAAATAACTGGATCTTAACTGGTAAGTAATCATTCTGTGTATGACCCCCAAGAACATCGGGGGCTCTCAGATGACATCTGAAGGCAGAACTCCCTTCTGCTTCTAGTCACGTGGATCAACTAACAAAGTCTGTGAGATTCCATCTGCACCAAAGTATTGTGATTATCTAAAGAATTCTAGGAATGGGCACTAAGAAGCCAAGGTCAAAGGTCATCTTCTACCTAAAGGGGAGAGGGGAGAGATGCGCACTCTTAGATGATGAAGATGTGCAGCGAGCACACAGCCATCTTGCTCATAATAATAACTCCTTTCCCTCCCCCCCCCCAAAAAAACACCTTTTGTGCACTCTGGAGTCCCCATGATGGTCTTTTGGTGAAAGATCATATCTAAGCCAGTATCTCAGGGTCCCAGACTTTGAATAAACATGGCTTTCTTCCCACTGGCTCATCTCCTGGGCTTTGGCTTTGAGCCTGGAGAAGAAAGGCTTACGTGTGTACCAGTTCCACAGTTGCTTGTAGTGTGCAATCAACAGAAGTCAAATTACTGAAGGGATGAAGAAACAAGAATGGGTTCAGAAAGAATGATACATTAACTTTTGGGGGGGCCATGGCACTTAAAAGTAGAGTAATTGTGTTTCCCAGATAGGGAACGTAGTAAAGACGTACAGAGAAAGAGGTGAGGGATTCAGATTCCGCCCTGCTGAGTTCAAACAATCTGATGGAGATTTCACTGGATCTAATCGTTGCTGTGAGGTGCTCATGTCTTGGAATGAGAGTACGAAGTGCACCGCTTTGTTTTCCTCTGGAGTCTTCTCTGTGCAGATGAAATTCCAAGCAAAGCCATTCTGGCTTTTGTAACCCACCCAGAGCACCCATAAAGGAAAACTGTTTTCCTCTACTCGCAAAACTTCTCAAATGCTCTCTCGCCAAGCAATTCTCTGGTTCTAAGGACAACTGGGTATCCTACAGTTTATCTTCAATCATGACATTGATGCCCTGGAGTTAGTGTGCACAGAGCAGGTTAAACACTCAGTCCCATAAGACAGCCCTCTGCTTCGGGCACCAATAGCACATCCCAGGTTGTCACCTAGATTTCTGACCAACTGGCTATGAACAAAGGATCGTCACAACCCTTTTTGGTGTTTAATAATTGGCTATGATGATATTGGCTTATCAGGGAGGTTATTGGAAAGGCCAGGGATAGACAGTCAGATGGAAGATGTACGCAGGGCAATTTGTAAAGATGGGACACAGGGTCTGTGCTGTTTCCATGCACACTTTCTCCCATCACCTCAACCCGTCCACCAATCCAGAAGCATCCCAAGGCTCATTCTTTAGGGCCCTTATGGGGGTTTGGTTACCTGAGTAAGTAAACCATTGGTTACTGGGGACTTGACTCAATCTCCAGCCTCTTTTCCTGCCCTGGAGGTTGGGAATTGGAGCTGAACATTCTCTTCTGCCAACCAAACATTCATTCCCTTGACTACGGTCCATCCTCCAGTGGTCGCAGTATTACTATCTAAGGTACAACTGAAAAGAGAACACCTTATTACAAACCACCAGGGGGCCTTCTCTTGACCCATTCGCTCATGAAATTGCATTTGTTTAGGAATTCTACAGTGGGAACTGGGACAAGGGCCAACTACATATTCCTTATTGTCACAGCCAAATGGGAGGCCCAACTGGTAAAGGTGAGTGGAAGCAGAAAAGGCCTGACTCACGCATGCCAGGTGCGGAGACATGTGGCCTAGACTCATGCACTCATCTGAAAAGTTAGCAGATGCAATGGGGCAAAGAGTCTGTTGCATCCGGGCTGTTGGATAACCAGTGAAGAAAGCAAGAAGACTGCTACCTACTTCCTAACCTGGGAACTCCAGAGTTGCCAAAGGACTCTGACTTTATAGTTTTCCCTTATTTTTGATGTGCACTAACCCAATCCTATGGTTGAGAGGTAGATGTATGGGCCTGGCAAACTGTGGGGATGTTTTTCTCTTACAGAAGACTGAAGTTCACTTTCCAGCACTCACATTGGGTAGCTAACAATTACCTGTAAATTGGGCTCTAGTGAATCCAACACGCTCTTCTGGCCTCTTAGGGCACATGTACTCACAAGAGCGCGCGCGCGCACACACACACACACACACACACACACACACACACGAGAGAGAGAGAGAGAGAGAGAGAGAGAGAGAGAGAGAGAGAGAGAGAGAGAGAGAGTTTTTAAAATCTGAAAATAAATACTTAGAGACTTAAGTGTTACAGTTCTGAGGGGAAAGTTTCCCCAGTGCAGGCATTGCAGCTCTGAAGAGAAAGGTATGGTAGTTGGGAGCCAAGGAATACCACAGAGTCACACTGCACAACAAACCCCACACAAGAGGTTTGTTGGGAAAGACACAAGAAGGAGATGGCCTCTGCTCAGGTGAGAAGGAGCCAGGGACTGAACAGGAGACAAGCTTATACAGAGTTTCTTAGGGGCAGAGTTTTCCAGGGTGGAAATTGGGCCTTTTTCAGAACTCGAAAATGAGCTCAAACTTCTTACTCTGCAAGAGACATGTCTAAAACATCCTTTCTATCTTTAGAGAAGGCTAATAAGTGCTAATATAACCATCTGAGACGATGGGAGCTGGAGGATGCCAGCCACCCCCAAATATGCCTCAAGAATTATCTTGAGCTGATTAATTTGAGAAACTGGAGAAAAATCTCTAAAAATAGAGTTGGGCTACTATAATATAAAATACAATTATATTTATAAGGAAATCTCACTGTCTAAGGGCGTCTCCCCCTAGGCAGTTAAAGGAGCATTGCATTCCTAGAGACTCTTTCCGGTGCAGAATGTATGATTTACGTTTGCACAGCGGCCTCGCCTCGGCTTATGGGGTTCTTCCTGGCTACCTCTCCCACAACTGAGACTTTGCTTTGACTTCTTCTTCCTCTGTTGTGTTTGAACATAAACTCCTTTTCTCTTTATCATATGCTACTCAGCCATAAGATACATGCAGAGGATCTAGGTCAGACCCTTCCAGGCTCTCCGATCTCTGTGAGCCCTCATGAGTCCCAATCAGTTGATGCTGTGGGCCATGTTCTAAAGTGGTGGCCCTGACCTCCTCTGCTGCCTTTGATCCTTTCTCCCCTTCTTCCAGAGGACTCCCGAGCTCCACCTACTGTTTGGCTGTGGCAATCTGTATCTGTTCCCATCAGTTGCCAGATGAAGTCTCTCTGGTCTCTCTAATGACAATTTGGCTCTGGTCCCAGGATACCCTGTAGGCAGGACAAGTGGTAGGTGGAAGGTTTTATGCCCGGATTGGTTTCCCACTCCCTCCACATGAGGCCTTGCCTGGTTACAGGGGATAGCCAGCCATTAATACTCACTCCTGAGATTGGTAATTGGGATGTTACTTTGAGATTTCCAAGTACCTCCCATTTGTACAGGAGGATGTGTGTTATAAACTTCCATTTAAGTTTTCTTAAGTAATGTATCTTCTGTAACACACACACACACACACACACACACACACACACACACACACACACACACACTTTTCTGAGTCAGTTAGATATAGACTGAACAAGTTAATTCTAGTGAACCTGCTCCTACTCTTTACCCAGGATGCCATGCGCACCAATGTAAGCATTCACACTGCAGCCTTTGAGTTAAAGACCTCGATCATAAACGTTCATGAACAACTGTCACTTTTGAACGTGTACTTTTTTTCTTCTGGCCTATCAACATTTTTACCCACATACCAACTAACAGTGAGAATAGCAGCTAGTTCTGGAGAAAGACAGACTCTCCAAAGTATCCAACCAAGCAGCTCACTTGGAAGGGCATCTGCAATGGCTCGCGTAGCACAGTACGTTTGGACAAACTTCAAGCACTCATACTCCAGAGGGATGAGGAGGCACCTACCATGGTTTTCCACTGTGCTGTGTATGATCTCTGTGTTTTCAAGTTCAGATTTAGCTTGATTTTTTACCATAAAGTTGTACGGACTTTTTCTTTTAATGTGCCATCACTTTGTTTCCACACAACTTGATAGCAGGAAACTTAGAATCCCAGATCTTTTTGATGGGGAACTCATCACCTGCAGCTGCTTTGTAGAAACGGGTACTCATTTCAAATTATCCATTAGTAATACTTCTTCATATTGCTCAACTGGTAATATTTTTCTACTCATGAATATTGTTTGGAGTGATTTGGGATGGGTGGAATGCATCACAACTTTTTCCAATTAAAATTAATGGAAAATTGTTTTTATTTAATGGCTTTTCACTAAGTGACAGGGTTTTCAGAAAACAAATTAAAATCGCTCAGTGAGGACAGGAATATCTAACTTACCCTTCTAGCTTTTTTTTTTCTCTCATTAATCTGGTTGGTTTTATAAAAAAAACTAGCTACCTTAATTAAATAAAAATAATATTAACATCTTGGTCCTTGCTTATTTATTTTAGAGCAATGTATCTCTTGATTTCTCCTCACAAAGCCTCTTTACATAAATACTGTCAGTACAGACTTCAAACATTGCTCCTCAGACCCAGAAGCCCCTCCTCTCTAAAGAGATCATCCCTTGCTGAAGGCATGAGAGCAGGAGGGTGGCCATAACTAGGCTAAAGCATGCTATACTGATCTCTGCAGATTCAATCTTCTCCAGCCCTGAGCTGAGCAAAGTGACAGGAAGTCAGACCCTGGGCACAGCTTGAACATTTAACCACTGGCGCAAGTTCCCAAGTGAATGAAGGCCAAGATGAATAACAAAGGAAAGAAGAGAGGGAGAGAGGGAGGGAGGAGGGGGGAGGGAGGGAGGGAAGGAGGAGGGGGAAGGGAGGGAGGGAGGGAGGAGGAGGGAGGGAGGGAGGGAGGGAGGAGGGGGGAAAGGAGGGAAGGAGGGAGATGAGGAGGAACCTTTGAGAGAGACATGGACATACCTACACATACACAAACGTACACATATGCATGCAGATCAGATGTGTGGAAATTAATGCCTGGTACTCACAAATATTCTTTTTCACAGCTTGTTTTCACTTCTCATTGATTTCCATGTGAAGTCATTCTATCACTAAACTCATTATTTAAAAAATGATATACTTCTTCAAATCCCAACATGGAGCATCAGAGCTAAAATGAACCAGTTTAAGCAAGCTTTCTTTTACAGGCATGTACCTATTCATTTGGGTCCTAGTAAGGGGACAAGGCACTCACTCACACTTAATCAGTGGCGAAATGAGAGCTAGCCTGGCTTTTAGATTCAGATTTGAGAGTCAAAGGAACAAAATGCAAGCCAGTGTTCCTTGAGGGCAGATTCCTGCACAGCTCGCCTGCCCGAAAATAACTATGGGAAGAATAGAAATAAAATCTATGGTATTATTTGTTCATAGAAGTCGCTACCATTAACTTTATCATTAATGAGATTTTACACCAGCTGAAATGTAATAGAAGAAACAATTAGTAATATAGATTTTTTTTTTACAATCCATCTCTAAAAATTGCAAGTATTTTTCCAAATACGCACTGTTAAAAATATCAAATATACTGAATGATTGAAAGAATTATGTATAGCAATTATTAGTTCAGCCATCAACTAAAGTTGTGTTTATTAATAGCTTCCTTACTATATCTAAACATGTGAATATATGTGTGAAAATCTGACTACCTTCCTGTTTATACATCCATGCACCCACCTAAGTGTAGATGTTTGTATACATGATCCATGCACGTCTTTAGGTACAAATCCATTTCTGATCCCAGGCTAAACCCAAAGTTTCATAAGTGGCTGCAGAAAAGAAATACTCTATTCCCATTGTCTTTCTATCCTCAGTTGTAGAATTGGTGGTTGTGGATTAAGGAAAAGCTTGCCCTCCACAAGAGACAAATAATAGTTCCTCTCTTGAATAAAATCAATTATCTATTTTGCTGGTTTGCTTTGTTTAATTATCACATTTCAAAGAGTTGAGGCTACTCTTCTCCCAGGTTGTATCAACGACTTTCCCTTCTTCCCTCGAAATAAATTCATGGTTTTTACCTAGTCAGTGTTTTGTTTATTTGTTTTATATTTTGGTTTTAGTTTCTAGATGGGCTTTCACTGTTTTGTTTATTTGTTTTATATTTTGGTTTTAGTTTCTAGATGGGCTTTCACTGTAAAAAAAAAAAAAAAAAAAAACCCACCCAGATTGAAACTCCCTTGAAAGAGAGAGAAACCTGTTTTTGTTATGATTCCAAGAGTGGCATGAGAAACGGTCTTATGTGAGAACAGGTGAGGTTAATCCACTAGAAGGCAAACCACCTCATGCGGGAGCTTGATTGTTGCCAACCGAAAAGATCCCGTGAACAGACTCTGGGAGGAGATATATAAATGAGCTCAGAACTGGAGCCGGGGCCTTTGGACACTTGGGATAGTTTTTGGCTGTTCATCGCTGCACTTCAAGACACTCCTAGAGAGAATCACTCAAGGGAAGGCTTCAGGGCTCCGGCTCCTGCTGAGGTTCTGGGTTCTGGTTACACCAAGTTCCAGCAGAAGAAATTCTGCTGATCATGCCAGAAGA
Source organism: Acomys minous (assembly GCF_964271855.1). Lineage (NCBI taxonomy): Eukaryota > Metazoa > Chordata > Mammalia > Rodentia > Muridae > Acomys > Acomys minous. The sequence goes on from NC_140490.1 coordinate 95,376,268, forward strand.
ATTGTTCCTTGGAACTGATATCCTTACGGTTTCATTATTGTATCCTTTAATCTCCTTTTCGTATCGCTTAGGTTAGTCGGGTTATAAGTGTTGTACGCTTGGTTAATAAGTTCATAATAAAATATACTTGTTAAGAAAAAAGTAGCCAAACAAACAAACAAAAAAAGAAAGAAAAGAAAAAAAAAGAAAAAGAAAAGAAAAAAATTAGCCTACACTTCCTATGTAGCCTAGGCTAGACTCATGTGGCATACACATCATTATAATCTGAATTATGATTCTTCCTCTGGTGCTGAAGTTGCCAGGAACATGAGCTAGAGGAGCCCATTGCGGTGGCCTCTGGGTCCGTTGGCCATAGTTCTGCTAGTTTTTACGAGTTTCTTGCCCTTTCACCACTAGATGCGGCTCATGTATGTTGTCTCCAGGTCCAAAATTTGGAATTTCCCCAATGAGCTATGGCTTTTTGTGGGGGAAAATGCATTCAGAAACCAAAAGACAATGCAGATCTGCTGTGGCATGGTTGTTTCTAAGCCCATTAGTCATTTAAAATCATAAATCCATATGGATAGTGGCCAAATCTAATTTATAGGATTGTTCTTTCTTAGTGTCGTTAATCTTATTTTCTATGATAGCATTGGCTTCTAATAAGAAGAGCATTAACAATGAGATTAGCTTCTGGTGTGACTGGCATTGCTGTTTTAATTTGCCATTTATATTGTAGCATACCAGGTTTTGATAGAATTAACATAAATAGAATTATTTTTAAACTGCACACATGATATTATTTCTGATAGTAAAATCGCTGACTAAAGTTTAAGATTCCTTGGTAGTTGTTAAATAGCTGTCTAGCAAAGAGTTAGAGCATCATTTCAAATTCCAACCGGTGTCCAGCCTCCTTCTGTATACTTCTGATAGCGTTCTGACTTAGAATCAAGTCAGCTGGTGCTAGGGATGTGTCTCCAGGGTAGAACCCATGGTTAGCATGAGTGAGGCACCAAAGATGAGGAAATAGAAACAAAGCAGATCTCTTCCCTTTGGTTCCCATTCAGAGAATGTCTTTTTATCATCTGAATTAGTTTTGACTGTTAAATAAGGCATTCATGTGATTAAAAAATTAAAAGTATAGTCTCAAGAAAGGCAAGTTCTCATTCCCCCTGCCCATGAAAGCATTCTATTTAAGCATACTAACTTCTTTCTCTATTGTTTCTTACATTGAAAATAAGTAAGTGGCTATAAAATGCTTTTATTTGGCCTCTTTTATAAGCAGGCCATATACTTGAATCTGCACTGTATTGGGTTTGTGCTTCCTGTGTCTTCATGTACTTAACATTCCCACAAATGCACATCTGTACTTGTTCCTCATTCCTAACCTCCTCGCTTCCTAAAGCGCTAGTTCTATGGTACAATCATCATGCACATCATATACCTCATTGCCATTCGTGCAATAACAGTTCCTACTATTCAAGCACAAAAAAAATCTCATTTCATGGTAAAGTATATAATGCGCATGAGTGCTTATCAATTTACCACCTGGTATATGATAATCTCTTATTATTTGTATTTTTATAGATAAGCAGATAAGTAGTAGAGTCTTTGCAACTAGACTCTAACATTCCTTCAACACAGGTTTTTCTTCCATGTACTGATGTCTTTGTGCATTGCTGGATAGTCACTTTTATGCACTGACTGTTCACTATGCATATTTTAATATCCTAAGGGTTTATACATATTGTATATGGTAGTTCAATCATTCCCTCAACAATTCCAAGGTATGAGCACTATTTTTGTCTTGATTTTATGGAAGATATAGGTGTGGTCTTCTTGTGGACATAAGTTCAGGGTATTAGAGCCACAAATCTAGACAGCTTGAATTCTGAATATGTGCTCATAATGCTGAGAGTCTATGACTAACCCAAATGATCCTATGACCTAAAGCCTTTCTTGCCTTAACCAGTGCTTGATAGTGTTGCCTTTTAACTCTTATATAGACTTGATCCAATTGGGGTTAGAGCATCTAAACATCCTATGGGCGTGGCTTCCCCCTGATTCTGCTCTAGGTCCACTGTGGTCTATGTGATGTAATGAGTATTGATTGTCAACTTAACAGGATGTGGAATCACCTAGGGAAAAAGCCTATGGGCACACACCTGAGGAACTATCCACATTAAGTCAGCCTCTGGCCTCGTCTATGAGGGATCACACTATTTAGCCTAACTGGGGTGAGAAGAAGACCAACCCTAGAAGTGAGTGGCACCATTCTTGGCCTTGGGTCCTGTACAATATAAAAATGAAAAATATTGGTGACCAAGGCATTAATGATCCCTTCTTCCTGACTACAAAGGCAATAGGGATAGCTGCTTCAAGCTCCTACTACCTTGACTTCCCCAAGCTTGATATTCTGCACACTTGAACTGTGAGATGTAAGCCCTTCCTTCCTCAAGTAACTCTGTTGGCAAATTTCATCCCCAGAACCAAGAACTAAAACAGTCAGACTCTTTGTCTCCCAGTCTTTGAGTTGGGAGGCCAACCATCAGGGCTAGCCAGCTCATGGTCTTGCTTGCCCTACTCTCTATTTTGGGGGATAAGCTGGACAAGAGACCTCATTTGTCTTATCACACATGCGCCATAACTGATCATTATCTTGGCTTAATTTTAATGATGATTGTAGCTTGTCAAAGACTTCCTTTTTCTCTAACCACATGGTCCAGGCTTACCTATAATAGACATTGTTCATAAAAAGAGATTCAAATGAAACAGGCCCATGCCCAATCAGGAACCAGAGAAAGATACATATTTTCGGAAAGCAAATATTTAAAATAAACATAAAAGAAATGGGTGAAGTAACTTTCAAGTTTCCCCACCCTAAAGGACCCGCTCCCCTAAACTAGCCAATTAGAAGATTTAGTAAGCCATAGCAACAGAAGGAAGTAGAAATTAGACCCAAGAGAATGCTCAGCCAGGACACAGACTAGACACAAAGACCCATCCCAGCTGGACCATAGCTGATGAGATTAGACCATAAACAAGAGTGTTCAAAGTTCATCCAGTTACCTATTTTTTTAACATACAATTCTACATACTGCTCATATACTGTCTAGATACTCACTAAGCTGTTTCTCACATCCCATCCGTTTACCCATCATTTCGAAGAAGTGAACTCACATGACATTTTTATATCCCATCTAAAAAAAAAATATGTCCTGATTTGTCCCAATTTGTGGGCCAGTTCTGCAGATCCTGAGATGTGGTTCTCCACATCCTTTGTTCCTTTCCATGACTCATTTTCTTTAGTGGCAAAAAAAAAAAAAAAAAAAAAAAAGGAGGTGGGTGACAAATGCTTCCTTGCTCACTACTACACACTTTGATGTAGGAATCAAAGTCAAAACAGATTAGGTACAAAGTGTGTTAGAGAAGCCGAAGAAACTGTTACTGGAGACGTCTCTTACCACTCGTTCTACTGTGCCAGCTCTGACACATACACACACACACACACACACACACACACACACACACACACACACACACACACGCATGAGCTGTCCCCACTCAAGTGTAGAGCACTCAGTATGCGCATACCATGGATCCATCTCTGAATCATCTTAGGCCATGCAGGTTGCTCTTGGCTGGTGGCAGCTGTGTCTGCTAACAGCCTCCTAAGGGCAAGAGGCACTTTAATGCAGCAATTATTTGCATTAATCAAAGGCTTCACGCCAATCCCCCACGTGTGCCTGAATAGTGAAAGTGTATATTCATGCTGCGCTCAAATTAGAGATTTCACAGAAAAAAAGCATGCTTCAGTCAGATGTTGCTCCTGAGCTGCTAGCCAATGTCTCATCCAGACAGTAGAGTTTGCTGCGGAATATTACCCATATACAAGCTAACGTAATAAAGAGAGTATAGGGACATAAGGGCATAGGCATACTTGATAATTAAGCCATATTTGAGTGGGCTCTGCTGTCCCTGATCAATTCTAGAGGACTAAGTATGGAAACTGGAGATAATCAACATAAATAGACACCTGTTTGATCAGGTGGGATGTTACGCAAAGCAAATTTTTTTGGGTTTTTTTGTTTTGTTTTGTTTGTTTGTTTGTTTGTGTTTTTTTGTCGAGACAGTGTTTCTCTGTTTAGCCTTGGCTGTCCTGGACTCACTTTGTAGACCAGGCTCATAGAGCTCTGCCTGCTTTTGCCCCCTAAACTGCTGGGATTAAAGGTGTGTGCCACCATGTCCAGCTAAGTGAAGCATTTTTATGTCTTCCATTTGATCTAATACTATGGTCAGTGGCACGGAACCCAGAGAAAGAGAGCCACTTTCATCTTGAAGGTATGGGGAGGGGCATCTATGTTCTAAATGTATCATGGGCACACTGCTCTCTGGTCATCTAAGTCATTCCTTTATTCCTCAAAGAAAACAAAATACATCTCACAGAACCATAATAGACGTAGAAACCTGAAATATACTATGTAAGAGCCCTTAAGAGCTTGAGAACACTTCTTTCAAGCAATTTATATTATTTCATACTAACTGTGTGTTTACTGGTATTTCATTAATATGACAAATATCTGAAATAGCCAACTTATAAAGAGAAGAGGTTTACTTTAATTCACAGTATTGGAGGCTTCAATTGACTACCATGGACAGTTTCTTTGGAACTTGTGGTGAGGCAGAATACCATGGCAGAAACATGGCATGGAGTCTAATTTACCTCATGGCCAGGTGTGTGTGTGTTTGTTTGTGTGTGTGTGTGTGTGTGTGTGTGTGTGAGAGAGAGAGAGAGAGAGAGAGAGAGAGAGAGAGAGAGAGAGAGAGAGAGAGAGCATCACAATAACTTACCATCCTCCCTCTAGGCTCTACCTCTTTAAGGTTCTACTGCCCCCCCCCCAGTAGTACCAAGTCTTTATTTTTTGTTTTTGTTTTTTTTTGTGTTTTTTGTTTGGTTTGTTTGTTTTTCGAGACAGGGTCTCTCTGTGTAGCCTTGGCTGTCCTGGACTCGCTCTGTAGACCAGGCTGGCCTCGAACTCACAGCGATCCGCCTGCCTCTGCCTCCCGAGTGCTGGGATTAAAGTACCAAGTCTTTAACAGTGGACCTCTGACAACAGTCAAGATGCCAAGTACAACAAAACAAATAGAAAAGGAAGACTAGAAACTGCTTGAGCAGTGTGTGGCGACTTGTTCTCTGTAGGATAGAGGATTAGAAGAATGAGAAGGAAATCTAGCAGCAATCAAATGGTAGGAAAGCCACTGCAAGAGGCAAAAGTCATTGAGGAACACAGTGGGTGGGGTACTGGGGAAGGACGTCTCAGCCAAGCTCCATGGAATCCATCTCTTCAAGCGGCCTCCCCCTGTGCGGCCTGAGTTCTCAGGTTATTGCTTTAAAATTTCACCCTGTATTATTTCTCTAAAATAATAGGAACTAACATTTTAATGAAAGGCTGATTATCATATTCAAGCATACTCTCTCCCACAGGACTTTATTCTTTGCATATTTATGACTCCCCTGGCCCTACAGCTGAAAGGAATTCACAAATGAACAAAGGAGAATGCCGACTTCTGAGAGGATTGTTGTAAAAATGCCCTTTGCAGAGATTATTTGTGTGTGTGTGCGCGCGCGCGCGCCATCCACATCCACTCAGCTCTCTTTGGATTAACATAGCCCAGCCTTGCCTCAGAGAATCACTTTCTTCCTTACACTGTGGCTTCTGTTAGAATTGTGTTCTTGGCTCCAAGGGCAGAAATGTGACTCAGACTTTTCCAAGGAAAAACTGTAGGCTTTGAACTTTTCCAAACCGACTTTATTTGGGGTTCTCTAATGCCTACACCTCCCTTCCAACCCATCTACCATACAGAGGCAAGAAAAGAGGTTAATGAGGACAGGTGAAGTAGACATTTTTAGAGTCAGTCCCTTGAAACAACACCACTCTTTATCAACAGGATTCCAGCAGACCTGTTAAATGGCAAAGCAGCAATACAGTGATGGTGACTGCAACTGCAACAGGCGGAGCCCCAGCACCTTAAAGTCTTCTCTGGAGCATTTCTCTTTAAGAGTGTCTCAAAGTAGAGCGATGAACAGCCAAACAATACAAAGAGCAAAAAGCCAAGCCTCTGGCTTTGTGTATATATATCCTCTCAGAATTCATACTAGGATGCTTATCGTTGGCAAAGACCATGCCCCCATACTCTTCTAGTGGGCAAATACCACGTGTCCTCCTATAAGTCTGTTTCCAGTGGACAAACGCACACAAGTCTGTTTCACCTCCCACATGTGGGACCAAAGCAAAAAACGTGTTTACATCCACTACATAAAACACCACATCTCTGTGGGCCGTAATCTGTAAACAGGTATGTCACCTCCCAAAAAAGCCAAGGGATAATTCAAGATGGCAGGGAAGAAGCAGGTTCTTCCTTGCCTTAGATTTGAACTTACAGTGATCTAATCCTGGCACATGGGCAGCCATCTGTAAAGCTACTTAAGAGTAGACCAGAGTCCAGAAATAAGAGTGAGCTTGGTTTGTATTGGGCCTGACTTTGAAGGCACACGAGGGTCTAAGGTCTACTCTCACCGCCGTTCATTTCCTTGGGTTCTTTGTGCGTGCTTGTCTACACAGGCCACCCCAAAGATTCAGAACCTGTGGGCAGATTTCATCCTCCAAAGAACATACCAGCTATCAGTCTGTTGATGCAGCTATACCAAAATATAACACGTGGAGTAGCTTTCAACAACAGGAATCTATTTCTCACTCTTCTAGAATCCAGGAGTTCAAGGCCGAGGGCAAGAGCAGATACAGCAGATGGTGAGAACCCACTTTCATAAACTGCACCATTTAGCCTTGCTGGTGGAAAGGAGAAAAGGGGTTATCTCAGCCATCTTAGCTAAGAACACTAACCCCACCCACCAGGGCTCTGCCTGCCTCACTTAATCACCTTCATACCAGCACACTAGAGTCTATGAACAAGGGGAAGGGGGAGGCATAATCATTTAATCTATACCATAGTGTCACCTTTTCCATGTCAACTGACTAGTGTAGGGACAGAATGGCACTGTGGTCATGAATGGGGATTACCACGCTGGCTGCACTAGTGTACTGAGTGCTTGTGAGATGTGAACAAATCAGGATGGAAGCCTGGCTTCATTTTTCTTCGAGACATGATGAGACTAAAACAGTGGATTTCTAAGTGGTTCCTGGTGATGAAATTTTACTGTGATAACTTGCTCAACAACCCTGCCAAGGATTTTTGAAGACAGAATCAGAAAGAAAAATGTTGTCCACTCAATAGGGTGGTTAGAGTTGTGGGGTTCTTTAGTCATCTGTCAGAGATCTTAAGCCTTATGGCAAAGGGCATGGTTTAAAAATAAATAAATCAAAGAAACACACACCTTAGAGCATGCACTTCCTCACCTGATCTCCAGAGCTGGTGTGGGAACCAGATTAAGCTATTTTCTAAGTTTCAAACCAGGCCAGCTGGGCAAAGCCATGTGGTCTTTGAGAAATGGGAAGGAAAGGCTCATTAAAGAGACCCTCCATGCTTTGATTTTTTTTTCTTTCTTTCTTTCTTCCCCTAACTCCTCCTTTCCACCTCCATCAAGAATTTCTGAAAGCCACAGTTTAGGACTGGAGCAATATGCAGACTGCATTTAACAATCCACACCGTGGTTGTGCCACTGCTGCACTTGTTTATTTGCATTTAAAAGGGATTTGGGGCCGGATGTAAACACTTTGATGGGATTTATGGCAGAGACAAAGGAGGAGCGCTCACATTTTGATCCGGTGGACAAGCAACTGAAAAGCTATCATTAAATTTGGTAACCAATGGCATTGAAGTCACCTTTTGATATCACTGATTGCATGTTGGGAGGAGAAGGGATCAAAACAGAAGGGGACTGGGCTCAGGGAGAGAAGGGTGGGAAGACTGCTTTCCTTTGGGGAATTTCATTGTTTTTATTTTTAAACCGTACCATGAAAAACAAAGAGGGGACTGTATAAGTAGATCCACAAAACGATACACAGAGGAATGGTGGCACATGCTTATACTCCAAGCTGTCTCAGAGGCTAGGATGGGTGACCACACGAGCCCAGAACTTCAAGATCATGATGAAGTCTTGTCTCAAAATACTTAACTATGCAGTACTGGACATAGTATATCAAATAATTGGAATAGAAATACAGTCCTGTTCCCAAATGAATTTGGTCAAAGATGTATCACATATGTGACAGTGGTCCCATGAGAGTATTATAGAGCTGAAAACTTCCAGTCACCACAGCATCATAGCTATCCTACGATGACCACCCATTGGATGTGTATGAGATGTTGGTATGAGCGCATCTACCTCACCATCAGCTGAGAAAAGAGAAGTGCATGCCATGACAGCTGGTACTCAAGACCTCATAGTCATAACACACGATGATGTTATTCTTAATTAGTGGCTAGGTTAGCAGCCTCTGTATTAGCTATAACACCTTCTTTTTTTTCCTATTTTAGATTTTAACTTCTTATTAAAAGTTTGCTGTGCAGCAGAATAGCATGCCCTACACCTATGACAGCCTTGTAAACAAATGTTGTGTTTACTTGTTCCTTGATTGAGTCATTTTCTTGGCTCTTTTGCTCATCATAACCTTAGAGAACAACAGAGAATATATACATATGTGATATATATAGATGTAGATATTAATATATATATACATGTACACACACACACACACACACACACAATATACAAACATACCAAGTAGTTCCATACAGCCTGGTTATGACCAGGCTATGACATTTAGAATTGTGTATATACACCCTATGGAGTTTATTACAACAACAAAACTGCCTAATGATATATTGTTCCTAGCATTTATATGATACATGTGTATATTATTCATACTCCTTGCCTTCAGGATAATTATAAGAAACAAAGGATTTCTTCCTGGAAGTACTCCTTTAGGACAGAGACCACACAGAGACCACACAGTGCAGAACATCTTTCTTCTGAATGCTTGCAATGTTCTCAGAGTTCTCCACCCCTCCTCTCCAGGAAACACTGACCTAGGCCAAGAGTTCCTGGATTTCTCTTTGCTCATCTAACCAAATGAGTAGAAGACTGCTTACTCGGCAGGTTCTCCGTGACCAGCGCCCTGACTCTGCCATGCTAGATGCAAAGCTTTGGTGTTCCTATATGCCACCTATGCAGTCTTCTAACTAAGGACAGAACTCTATTGATGGATTGCTATTGACCGAATATCCATTATGTGACTGGAGGCTCCTTGGATGCTCAGAATCATCACTAAGTAAGAATGGAACTTGCCCTCAAGGACTTGTCTGGTGGCAGCAGATGAAGCTCACACAGGGGATTTTAGACATATAAAAACATCCTAGATCCTTCATTATCTGTTGAAAATAAAAAATAAAGGATAGCTAAGTCAGTACCGTGCTTGCCATGTAAGCATAAAGACCTGAGCACTATCTATCCCCAGCACACACATGAAAGCTGCGTGTGACCTCACACACATTTAACCCCAGCACTTCAGAGGATCCCTTGGATTTGAGGCTACTCAGTGTAGCATCAGCAAATTCCAGGTTCACTGACAGACTCTGTCTTAATAATAATAATAATAATAATAATAATAATAATAACAATAACAACAACAACAATGTGAAATGTACTCAAGGAAGACACTGGGTGCCAACTTTTGCCCTCACACACACACACACACACACACACACACACACACACACACACACACACACACACGCACACATACCCACATGCACATGTGCATCTATACACAAGCACCCACAGGATACATTCACAAAATATAGTGAAGAAACAAATCACTATTCATTCTCTGCCATGTAGAGCCATGCAGCACTTAATGAAACATGCAGAAGCAGAGGATAAGGGACATTCAGCAATGTCGCCCTCCTAATTTGGCAGATGATCGCTGGCTTTTCCTACTATCTACTGCTTTGTTTAAAATATTTAGAATCGTGAGAGTGTCTCTATTTAAAATTCAGTCTCAGCATAGAGGAAAAACTCCATGTCTCAGCTCTTCTGTTGGAAAGGGGATGAACATGGACCCCTTGATCTATAAAACAATGCTCCTACTGGGAATCTGATGGCATCTGGGGTAGGCTGGTTACTGAACAATATTAGTGCCTCCGTTTGATTTTTATTTAAACTTTCTTCAAAGCTTCAAATTCGTCAGTAACTTCTAGGAGCGATAATTGTATCTCTCAGGAGGTAATGTCTAATGTTTAAAAAGGATCTTGGACTTCTAAGACAATGGAGGGGCTATTTACACTCACCAGAGCAGACAGATCTATTTATCAATAGCCTGTCTCTCCTAAATGAATTAATAGAACTACTCATAGGGCCGAGGCTATTGATGTTCACTATATCTCAGGCTCTTGGAATTAATTTTCCCACTGCTGAATGGCAACAAAACGCAACAAAAGACTTTGTCTTTCCTTTTTCTTTTCTGTCTTTTTTTTTTTTCCAGTAATGGGGATGGTACCCAGGGTAATACATTTGCTAGGATGAGTGCTCTACCACTGAACCACACATCCACAGCCCCAAGATGCCTAGCCTCAGCTTTGGAACAAGAAGAACTGTAACAGAATGAACCCTGCTCAAAATCAAGTTTAAAAAAAAAAAAACAACTCACCGGGAAGCCTGTTGTGAGGTTTTCATGCAAAATCTCTCCATCGCTATAAGCTTCCATTTTATTGTAAAACAAAACAATAGAACTCAGAAGAATTCAGTTAAAGTCTTGTGTAGTACCACTGTTCTACAGCTCTACCGTTCCTGTAGAGCGGGTTTGAGAAGTGGGAAGGCCAATTCTTCAGGCTCAGAGCCTGGTTTTCCAGGAGATAGGAATTAAACTCCTAATAGAGTCATGGTGGCACGAACTCCCCCTTCCCACGGTCACTACTGGCCCTCCTACTGTACCAAAACCCAAGAATGGACCTACTAGTTAAGTCTGGCGGCTTTTCAGGAGTCTGAGGCACAAGGATAGAAAGTTTATGGCCAGCCTAGGCAATTCAATGACCACTTGTCAATAAATAAATAAACCTAGATGCAGTGGCATAACTGCTAACCCAGCAGTTGGAAGATCAGGAGGTCTAGGCCAGCCTCAGCTACATGGTAAGATGAATGGAGGCTAACCTAGGCTACGTGAGACCCTGTCCCGAAGACTCAGTAAATTAGCAAACCAAAAGGAGTGGGATCCCAGTGTGGTGATGCCTGTCTTTAATCACAGCGCTCAGGAGGCAGAGACTGGACCACAAAGCTTCCAAGACAGCCAGGATGACTGACATAGGAGATCCTATCTCAAAAGCAGCAATAACATCAACAACATCAACAACAACATCAAAAGGGGCTGAGGATATAACTCAGTGGTAGAGAGCTTCTCCAGTATGCAGAAAGCCCTAGATTCAACTGGGGGCAGGGAGAACATAGTAGGAAGGAAGGAAGGAAGGAAGGAAGGAAGGAAGGAAGGAAGGAAGGAAGGAAGGAAGGAGAAAGGAAGGAAAGAAGGAGGGAGAGAGAGAGTGAGAAAGAGAGAGAGTCAAATAAAAGAAATATGCTTGCTATGGAGCTAAAACTTCATGGAAAAGCAAGAACAAAACCTCATGGGCTTACAATCATTTAAACACATTTCTAGACTTCCCTAATATACGTAGCAGCAGCAACAGCAGCAGCAGCAGCAGCAGCAGCAACAACAACAAAGACAAAAAAAAGCAGGGTTGAACTTCCATTGCTCAGCCCCATCTACGCAAATGTCTTCAGTCTTAATATGAACAGGAAAATGAAACAGAGCTGACTCCCGCACACACATCAGAGGGGGAAAAGCTTTCGATAAAACCTCAGCTCTGACTCACATCTATGTTACACACCAGTGCTCTAGCCCCTGAGTTCTGAAACCCTCCTTTGAATCACATACATTTTCAAAAACAATCTTCTCTTTCAACCACAGCACACCTTAACCTAGTGGTTCTCAAACTGTCGGTTGCAAACCGCTTTGCGGTGGCACATCAGATACCCTGCATAGCGGATATTTACATTACGATTCATAACAGTAGCAAAATTACAGTTATGAAGTAGCAATAAAGTAATTTTTATGGCTGGGGGGGGATCACTGCAACATGTCTTAAGGGTCATGGCAGCATTAGGATGGTTGAGAACCACTAACTTAACCAAAAGAAAAGCAAGGAAAGAGGCAAGTGTGAGATTGGAAAAATGTTTTCTTCCAGTCTCTTCCATCACAGTGCAAGTGGCACAATATTCAGAAGTAAAGCAAGAATAGAGAAGGACTTTACATGAAGCTTAAAAAACAAAAAGGATATATTACAATTCATAGATTCCTGGGAAAGATCCTTTGGGGACCATAGAATGGCCAGTTAACTTAGGGGCTCGGCTATAAATCATACATACAAAACAATAGAAACAAATGTCTCCTCTCTTATGGATGCAAAAACGACAGTGATCCTTGTCACAAAATCTAGTTATGTTATGCACGGCTGTGGGGAGGTCTATCAGGGAAAACTTTGAGGCTCCTTGCCATAGCCTACTCCAACATGCCAGCCAAGTGGCTGAGCCATAGTCATTCTCTATACAAATACATATACATATACACATATGCATGCATATACAAATAATGTGTATATATACACATATATATGTATATATGCATATATGTATACACACACACACACACACACACATATATATATATATATATATATATATATATTGATTGATTGATTGATTGAAATCAAGCCAACACTGTGGTATTTTAATTTCATGGAAGAGCCCTGATATGAGCTGAGTTGTGCCTCCATTGTCCCCAAAGTCTTAACACTTGGTACCTGCAAATGTGACTTCATTTGGAGGTGTGGCCTTTTCAGATGTGATCCTCCTACAATTTGATCATTAGGGTGGGCTCCAGGCAGAGATGGAGGGAATGGCCAACCAATGCCTGGCCCAACTTGAGACCTTACCCCATGGGAGAAAGCCAACCCCTGTCACTGTTAATGATACTCTGCTATGCTTGCAGATAGGAGCCTCGCTAACTGTCCTCCGAGAGGCTCCATCCAGCACATGATAGAAACAGAGGCAGAGACAAACAGCGAAACAATAGGCAGAGCTCGGAGAGTCTTGTGGAAGAGTGGGAGGTAGGATCAAGGGAGTCAGAGAGTTAAAGGACTCCACAAGAAGACCTACAGAGTCAACTAACCTGGGCCCATGGGGGAGTCACAGAGACTGAACCACCAACCAAACAGCATGCATGGGATGCATCTAGACCCCCTACACATATGTACCAGATGAGAAGCTTGTTCTTCATGTGGGTCCCTTAGCATTTAGAGTGATGGCTGTCTCTGACTATGTTGCCTGCTTGCCTGCCTGCCTGCCTGCCTTTGGATCCCTTTCCCATAGCTGGGATGGCTTGTCTGGCCTCAGTGGGAGAGGATGCACCTAGTCCTGCTGTGATTGATGTGTCAAAGTGAGTAGGTACACATGGGGGGGCCTCACCTTCTCTGAGGATAAAGGGATCGGAGAATGAGGGAAGGGTGTGATGATGTGACTGGGAGGATAAGAGGGAGGGAGCTAAGATCAGGCTGCAAAGTGAATTAAAAAAAATCTAAAAATTAAAATTAAAACAGATGGGCTCCTGTTAAATACAGCTGGCATCGTTATAAAAAGAAGAAAATCTGGGCACAGAAATAAAAAAACAGGGGGAGGCAAGACAATGCACAGACCTATAAGGAGAAGATGGCCATGGGGCAATGGAAGCTAAGACTAGAAACATGGATCTTAGGAAGACCAATGAATATTAGTCAACAAGCACTATAGATGCAGAAGATGAGCCCCTGGGGGTCCTGTTATTGATGTTTTTTGGTTTTAATAAGGCACAGCCTTTTTGGTACCTCAGGCTGGTCTCAAACTCATGATCCTCTGCCTCAACTTCCTGACCGCTGTGGTGCCTCTACAGCAGTGGTTCTCAACCTGTGGGTCAAGACCCCATAGAGGATATTTTGATCTTTTCACAGGGGTGGCATGTCAGATATCCTACATATCAGATATTTACATGTTTACAGTAGCAGACTTACAGTTGTGAAGTAGCAAAATGAAAATAATTTTATGGTTGGGGAACTGTAGTAAAAGGTTGCAGCAGTAGGAAGTTGAGATCCCTTGTTTCAAAGGGACCTGCCTCTATCAGCATCTTAAGTTTAGACAGCTAGAATTCAGACATGTGAAAGGGTATTGTTTTTGAGCCAGTCTAGACTATGGTAACTTACTGTTACATCCCTAGAAAACTACTACAACCAGAAACAGTCAGACAATCTGCCTTTGCATGGCCGAACTTCAGAGACATATAAGTTCATATAGGCTTACTGTTCTGAGGTATTAAACTATGATCCCTTAACAATAATGGACCAATTTTCTGTTAGACTGGAACCAACATCTCATTTTAAGTCCAATAGACTTTTCTACTACAAACTGTTGATTATCACCTTGGAAAGTAAAAAGAAGGGACACAGATATTTAACATAGATGACTGATAATATAAAAACTTGGCCCTATGACACACCAGTATTATGAAGACAGAAAGCAGATAGCGCTCAACAGTGAAACAATCTCATGAGGTTGGTAGCTGTTCCCGTTAGTTTTTCTACAATTTTTATAGAAAAGATAATAAATCAAAAAAGCTCACTGATAAAAATGAACAAGACTTGGGGTTACAAAGAGCATCCTCCTTTTCCTCCCTAGATAGAAAAGAAAAATAGATGGTAAATATATATGTGATTGATAGATAGATAGATACATAGCTGATGATGATGAAGATAGATGATAGGTGATAGATAGATAGATAGATAGATAGATAGATAGATAGATAGATAACTTATGCATATATACAGAAAATCACTAAGAGAAAAGATACAAAGTATATAGAATTCCATGTGCCAGAAAGGTGTAATTGTCCAAATTAGTGGTTTGTCCAAATTATTGCAGCTTTTGACAACTATTTTCTCTGTTTCCTACTTCTCATTGCTTTTATTTTCAATCTTCTCTCACACAATACATCCTGGCCACATCCTGGTTCGCCTCCCTCCACTACTCTCTTTTCTATTTTCATTCATTGTGTGTGTGCAGGGGATTGAGTCCAGGGTCACCTGCATGCTCTGCTAAGCAAGCACTCTGTCACGGCCCTCACCCAGGTCTGGAGTCTATAGTCTGACTATTGTATGTTTAGAAATCTTCTGTTTAACTTCATTATTAAGCTAACACAAATTGGATCCGGGTAAGGTCACTTCAAAGTATTTAAAATGTGGTAAAGGTAAAGAAAGAGGTAAAGAAAAAGCGACACGAAAAGCCTTGGCATATAGCTTCCTTCTCCGAATGGCAACTAAGTTTAATACAGCCTGACCCAGGATCCATTTGCCTGAGGCCAGCTCTTCCCTGACAATTCCAAGAACATGATTCTTTCTAATACTCCAAAGCAGCTTTTCTTTGCCGAAAACAGAGACTATTAACAGAACTAGCCAAAAATGCAGAGAACACCTGATTCGCAGATTCCCAACCCCAGTGGCTATAGCCACTACACAAGTACATCGAAGGCTCAGGGAACATCACGGGAGAGGAGGCTGGAAGACCCCAAGAGCTGGAACACTAGGAAAGCCTCTGTGAGGTTGTCTCCTAGAAATGGCAAGGAAGCTTCTTCACCCACGATGCTTAACAATACAACTGCCTAAAGAAGGATTAAAATATTTTTTGAAAGAAAGTCTCAATTCCAACCCTCTCTCACCTACCACCAACTAATGACCTGATGTATTGTTTTTTTTTTTTCTTTTTGTTAGGACCACAAAGCTCCCCTGTAAAACAGAAAGTGTCCTTCTTCAAAACAGCAGCAAATAGAAAATCTGAACACCTTTACATGTGAGCTGAGCATCTTATTTCAATTTTTGTTCTCTGGGTCACTGTTACCTCCAAGAATTGTCACATAGACCCAGTGTACCACATCTATGCACACATGTCATCATGCAATCAGTGTCCAAAGATACCAACTTCACCATTTTATTCTGCTCCAGCACAGCTGAAGGTAATATTTTCCTTAAAGTTTAGTTTTCTTCTTAATCAAAGAAAACAGCAAAGAAAAAATGATAATTTCCTTAGGAGCTCCCATAAGTGTGTGTGTGTGTGTGTGTGTGTGTGTGTGTGTGTGTGTGTGTGTGTGTGTCTGGTGTGTTTGTAATTTTTAAAGCAACTATTGTGTGTGATTAAGTGAAGACAAAACTCCATGCTGCGGTAGTTGAAATACTTGTGGAATTTATTAACTTCAGCATACATGCTAAGGCCAAATGAGCTTCTTTAATTTCCATAATGAAATTGTTTTTGTAAAGTTAAAAATACTGTAATGAGGCCAAAACGGTGTGCTTTCGGGGGCTCCCATGGTGAAACAAATGAGATTTTAGCTTCTCTAATTGGGCGTACTGCAAGCTGGCTTGATGCTGTCCTCAACACAGGGTGTTTGTTATCCTTACAAAAAAGGGGTCTACAGCTGTCAGCAAATGCTAGCTGGTTTTTTTTTTTTTCAGAAGCTGGCTGTCAGGAGGAAGACCGCTGCTCTCTGGCTGGGACCACCCAAAGGGAAGACCAAGTAGAGAGCTGGTTTCTCTTCCTGATTAAGAAGTTATTTCTAAAGCAATTTGTTTACAGCTATCAAAGCATAGCTTTGCAAGCAGCCAGGGACAGTCCCCAGAATCCTCAGAAAGAATTTTATTTGATTAAACAATGAATATGAATTTTTTTTTTTGGCTCTCCATTTTTTCCTCTTGTGAATTAAATCTCATTACCTGTCAACACAGGCCTTTGGAGTCTTACCGCTCCTGTAGAAAACAAAAGTTAGGCCCATCTTTGTCCGGGCAGCTCTGCCAAGCTCAGCTGGCAAGCCCCTCAGTGGGATCCATGGTAACAGCCTACACCCTTCTTTGAGCTTTGGAATGGTTTTTGATGTAATATTGTCTTCATTTATTTTTAATCGTGACTTTCAACTACAAAGGGAAGAGAACTAGAAGGTTACCATCAAATTAATTATTAGCCACCGTGATAGGTAAGTGAGAACAGTTTGCCTGGTTTGCAGCAGGTGTGTTGCCTTAGATATAAATATTCAACGGGATCCAGGATGATGAATAAGTTCGCTGTAAACTCGCATGCTATTCAGTTGCATTGACTTGGTGGTAGACAAGTAGGCGATTGGTATACAATCAAAATATATGAAAAATTAATAGCATATTCTCCAGATGAATTCACGTCTCCTAAATCCAATTATTCAGGGGGATAAATATTTAAAGGATAATATAAGCTGCTATAGTACGCTATAATTATACATTACAGTAAGATGTGTACTTCCAGCAGCGCAACTCGAAATGCTCTTTTCGGGTTGTTCTGGGAGACAACGGCATAAATCACCATGGAGGAATTAGATGAAATAGATTTTATTATATCAAAACCTTCCCCCTTTGCCTTTAATTAATAGCTTCTACTTTATACTAATCTGATTGTTGTTTCTTATTTGTTCAAAACATAAAACAATCTTATTTTAATAAAACAAAAGGATGTGAGTAGCATTTCTTTTCCACGGGACTTTAAGGGTCTAACCAATTCTATAGGCACATGCAAGATGAATTTAAATATAAAAGGGACTGTTCAGAGGGAATGGAGAATCTTTCACTTAAATTTTTGTAAATGTGAAATCTAAGTTGGAGCGAACTGCTTACTTATGTACATTAATTTTGCTAATAAGTGTGATGAACTAAAGCCTGTATGGTATAAGTTGTTCAATTAATGGGCACAATAAAAATGACATGATTGTGGGGTGGGGGGGGTGGGGAAACAGAGCCTGAAGAATTAATCACAAATGTCAGCATACATAGAAGCCAGTCTGCAGAGGAAGATTGCCAGGCCTAGTTCACCAAGGCTTCTGCTGAGAGCATGCTCAAGAAAAGCCCTCCTCCTCCAATTTGGAAGAAGAGGGTGTTACATCTTGGAAAATATGATCCAGAGTTTTGAGGGGGCCTCTCCTCAGTTCACTAGGGGACATCCATTCTTGGGAGTGTTTGCTTGTTTTTTAATTTCTTAATGCGCTGTCTGTATTGACACCTTGGCACACCTAGAGTTATCAGACAGGAGGGAGTCTCAATTTTCTTACCTAATGATTGATGGGGGGAGGAGGGCTCAGCCCATTGTGGTTGGTGTTGTCCCTGGGCAGCCAATTGCAGAGACCCATAGCCAAATGTCAGGTAGAGCTCAGAGAGTCTTATGGTAGAGTTGAGGGCAGAATAGAGGGACCTGGAGGGGACAAGAACTACACAAGAAGACCCACAGAGTAAGCTAACTGAGGACAATAGGGGCTCTCAGAGACTGGGCCACCAATCAAAGAGCATGCACGCACGGACTGGAACTAAGCCCCCTACATATCTGTGGCTGATGGGCAGCTTGATCTTCATCTGGGTCCCCTAGCAAATGGAGTGGGGGTTGTCTTTGATGTGGACTCTGTTGCCTGCTTTTGGATCCCTTTCTCCTAGTTGGGCTGCCTCATCCTGGCCTCAGTGGAAGAGGATGGGCTTAGCCCTGATGCAACTTGATGTGCCGGGGTGGGTTGGTAATGGGGGGGCCTCTACATTTCTGGGGAGAAGGGGATGGGGGGAAGGAAAAGAGGGTAAAATAGGAATAAAGAAGGGAGGGTCTATGATAGGGATATAAAGTGAATAAATTTTTGAAAAGAAAAAAAAACGCAGACTGAGTAATATATGAGAAGCAAGCTAGTAAGCAGCACCTCTCCAAGGCCTCTGTATCAGCTCCTGGCTCTGGCTTCCTGCCACACTTTAGTTCCTGTCTCGACTTTCTTTAATGATGAACTGTGATGCGGATGCTGAATAAACCCTTTCCTCCCCAAGTGGCTTTGTTCATGGTCTTTCATCATGCCAATAGAAACCTTAAGATGCTGTCTCTAGGGCTAGAGAGGTAACGCAACTGGTAAGTGGACACTGTAGAGGACCTGAGTTCAGATTCCAGCACACAACCACCTCTAACTCCAAGTCCACAAGTCCACAGACTCCTCTGATCTCTACAGGCCCCTACACACACATGACCTATACTCACACATACACATAAACGAGAATAGGGTTTTAATAATTCATCTGTCTCTACTTCTGTTTCTTAATCCTAAGTTCCTGCAATAATCCTTTGTCCTTGGACAGCACGGCCTGGAATCTGGTGCCCTCTGAACTCAGGATGCACAGCTGGCCGTTCCTAGATGTGTTTCCCCACACCTAGAACATTCTCACTGTTTCTCTGACCTCCATGCCTAAATTAAAAGTGATTTGAAGCTTACCTTATGTAAGTGTTGTTTTATTATCTGACACAAAATAGAGCTTTTGGGGTGGAAGGATTGCAAGTGTGGAGTGGGGACCAAAGAGTGAGAAGGTTATTTGACTGGGAAGGAAAGAGGGCGATGGCAGCGCCATAGAAGGCTTAGACATGACAGAAGGCTTTCCAGTGTTGACCATAACCTGAAGCAGAACTCGCCCTGAGTGGCAATAATAGAACAGAGAACTTCAAAGACCGGAGCCTAGACTCATGGCATAGCAACTGTCCAAAGACCAGAGCCTAGACCCATAGCATAGCAAATGTCCAAAGACCAGAGCCTAGACTCACACTGTAGCAAATGTCCAGCTGGAAACAAATGCCTCTTACATTTCTTAAAACAACTAAGCCATCAGAGAAGATTTCTGAGTGATTTGTTAGTAGAATCCCACTATAGTGTGATTCTTCTTGGCAAACATGCCCCAAATAGCATAGTTTACTGAGCTTTGGGAGCTTTTGTGAATGCCAGCAATGGAAGGTATCATTCCATCAGCGTCAGCTTTCCATCACCACAACCGAACGGGACACAACTAACTTGTAAAGAGAAAAGAGTGATTTTCACTCATGGTTTTGAAGGCTCTAGCCCATGACCAGTGAGTGGGGCATACTGCATCTCTTGGCCTCTGGTGGAAGCACCAGTGGACAAAGACAAAAAGCACAAAGCAGAGCAAAGTGACATGTAGAGCCAGGAACCCGCAGAGGAAGAAGGAGAGGGAACAGCAGCAAGGTCCTCTTTGAAGGCAGTCTGTGATGGCCAGGCTTGACTGCGAACTTGATGAGATTTTTGAATCACTATGGAAACAAACTGCTGAGCCGGCTTGTGAGCGAGCATCTAGATTGGGTTAAGTGAGGTGTGAAGACCCATCCTGAACAGAGGCAGAACTCCTGTATTGCCTGCGGTTCTGCACTGAACAACAAGAAGTGAGCCGAGCCCTAGCGTCCAGTACTCTATGACTCCGACTGGGAACACAGCACAACCCGCTACCTCAGTCTCCTGTTGCCATGACCTCATCACGAAGGACTATAACAACCTTTCCCCTCCCCCTTTTAAATTACTTTTGCCTGTCACAGCGTTGAGGAAGCTGATACACACTCCTTTCATGACTGAGCTCTCAATAAATAGGTCCCATCCCTTAAATGGTCCACCACGTCCAACTAGTTCCACAACACAGGCTCACTGGAAATTCTCCCTAGCTGCTCTCTTCACTTTGTCTCCCATATGACCTTGTCTAAGCATTTCTGCTAAACAGAAGGCCTTCCTAAGATCCAGTGCCAAATTCCACTGTGATGTTCCTTCCGAGGAAAGAAAATAAGACACACTTCCAAAGGACAAAGACCCCAGCCATGGCATGGATCTCCTACCCATGATCTCTCTGGACATCCTCCATTTTCATTTTTTTTCTCACTCCTATAAAAACTTTTTGGGCCCTAGGACTCTCCCAATATATAGATATTTTTTCATGAAAAGTCTCTATCTTCCTCTAGCCCAAGGGCTCTCAACCTTCCTAATGCTGCAGCCTCTTAATACAGTTCCTGGTGTTGTGGACCACACTCCCCCCTTCACCCTAACCATAACCATAAAATTATTTTTGCTGCTACATCATAACCGTAATTTTTCACGGTTATGAATCATAGCATTCATACAGAGATATGAATCTACATTCATATCTCCACATTTCCCTGTAGTCTTAGGCCACCCCTTTGAAAGGGTCATTTGATCTGCAAAGAGGTCGATACCCACAGGTTGCGACTCGCCGCTCTCTCCAGTTTCTTCCACCACCTTCCTTCTCCCAGGTGATCTGATGAGCAGTGAGCAGTAAGGATCTTCAATTCTGGTAATAGTTCCACCCTGAGGACCACACCTTAGCATATGGGTCTCTGGAGACTTCAGCACATTAACTATAGTCCTCACCTATACCTAAACTACGTGTCCTCTGGACCTTCTCTGTGTGCGTGTGTGCGCGTGCGCATGCGCATGCGCTCGTACGTTTTCTGGGCTACTTGAGACAAACTCTCACTATGTAGCCCAGATTGTCCTGAAACTTAGAATCATCCTTCCTAGTGCTGGGCTTTAGATGTGAGCCCTTAGGCCTGGCCTTTCTGCTTTACATAATATCTTACTAAGTAGTTATTCTTGATAGATATCCACAAGGGGAGCAGAATTTGCTTCGTGGGAAGACGTCTTAAAATTCAAGATACATATGTAGAGGTTAACCTGAAATACTTGGTAATCAAAATATGATAGATATCTCATGAATAGCATTGATCCACGTGTTACCAGGCACTACAAAGTCACTGTTGAGTATTAGATTGAAAGATTCACTTTAAAGCTCTTGGAACAATTCTCTCCATGCTGTACATCAATAGGTTTTCATCAGCTCATCTTTATAGTCTCAAATCCATTATGGTATAGGACCCTCTCAATTAACTAACATCCCATTGTCTTTTCAAATACAAAATGTGTGTGTGTGTGTGCGTGTGCGTGTGCGTGTGCGTGTGTGTGTGTATGTGTATGTGTGCATGTGTGTGTTTATGTGATAATCATACTCTTAAGAAAGAGCTTGGACCATTTTATAGTTTCGGCGTGGGAATTTTCAATTGTGCGAAAGCCCTCTGCAGCATCCCTGCTCATCTCAGACATGAGCGCTGGGACATGTATGGGCATAGCTGAGGCAAATTTATCATGACAGCAACCAAATAATAAATCTGTAGCCCTATAACCAGTTCCATTTCCGAATAATTTCTCTGTCGCACATTATTTTAGGCTGCCAGATTGCTCCATTCTTTTTTTGTCCCCTTCCTTTTGCTTTGGGGTTAAACTGCACTTTCAAATTCACATTATTTTGCAGATAGCGTGTCACCTTCACTTAAGTTGCTAAAGCTGGCATTTCTCTTCCATCAGCTGCAGCAGTTAATTTACTCGCATTGACCAGCCAACAGTGTAATCTGCCACCATTTGTGTTCTTCTTGGGCCCCTGGTGTCTTAAAAGATAGAGGAGACTTTTTTTTTTTTAATTCTCATAGATTTGGTCTTAAATTCTTTGAATTGTTGAGGGATCCCATTACTAGATAAGGTGTTTTTGTTTTTTTGTTTTTTGTTTTCTTTTAAGAATATTTTTAGTCAAATCTTATTCATCCATCTGTATTGAGCTTAATACAGGAACACAGACCGCACTGGAATGAACAAAGCCACAGAGGAACTCTTAACACACAGTAAAATATAAGGAGCATTCACACTTAAGGACTGATGAGTAAACTGTAAGCAGATCACTCTGAAAAAGAAAATTCTGTCACTGGCATCATTCACAGAAGGGGCGAGAAAAAGAATAAATATTATACAATAAGCCAACAGACATCTTCTAAGATGTTCACACACCAGCCCTTAGATGCTGTAAAGCTGGATGATGCTTTTTGTTTTAAACCCACTAAGTCATATTGAAAGTAAATATTTCTGTTAATCCAAAAAAAAAAAAAATGAGACCATTAAAACCTGCCAGAGATGAATTTCACAGTTATTTTAATCTTCTGTAAATAATTACTATTTCCACTTCTCTCTAGACTATTATAATACCAGGAAATGCTAATTCATACTTATCGAGAGGAGACAAAGCTAGAAGCTAGAAGTGCGCCCTGTTCAGTCAGCTACATTATTTTGGGCTGAGAGACTGCAGTTTTGACAGTGGGGCCATCTGCTACTGACTTTTCTCCTCATCTTCATGCCAGTCCAGTCAAAAGCAATTAAAGCTGTTTTGCCATTATAATATGTAGATAATGATGATAAATTACAGCTTTAAAAATGAGTCTCAGGTTCTGCTCATGCTAGGTACGTTCCTCATAGCTACGGACTGACGAGCTACCCCCGTACATGGAAAAGTTTTTCAGCTATTTTATTAATGATGTTACCTCTATAATGAGCTACCTACCAGGGTATTTTGCAGGCACAGAGCCTAGCAGTCATTATAAATCTATTTATATCTCAGCAAGACGTTTCAAGTGGCGCACATAGCCCTAACATTCTGCATTCGCTGTTGAACCAAATATATAGCACACACAGCCCCAACTTGCTATGTTTTATTATGGCACATAATCAATAAAACACATAAATACCACCAATAAAAAGTAGCAGGAAGAAAATTCTATGTCTCCGGCACAACATGGGGTTACACAGCAGAGACAAGATGCGGCTTAATGATTTCTAGGGACAGACACGAGCGCCATCATTCTTGAGGCGAGCCGCGCATTACTTCTGACTTTCATCAAAAATGCTAGGACTTTTTTTTTTCAATGTGAAAACTATAAATAAGTCCGTGTTTGAAAATAATAACCAACACTGTTCTTTTCTTTTCTTTTCTTTTTAAGGAGTTTTAGTGGGATGCCCCATAGAGGACAATGGTTTGCTATCTTGGTTGGGATTCTCAAGTTAATAGCTAATTGTGCAATTATTTTCTTTTTGGAAGATTTGGTAAAAACATTTTTGCTTTCAACTTGTAACCATGTCGGGAAAGAAAGAAAACCAAGACCGTAGGAAGTGCCGTGAATGCCTCCTCCTCCTCCTCCTTACAGCCACTCAGGACACACCCTCGCTGCATCAGGCAACCAATAGGGTTTTGCCAATTCAAAGTCCCAGGAGCCTGGGTGGGGCGATGGCTCAGCTGGTTGGGTCAGGGTCTGCGGCTCAAGCATTGGGACCAACTTTAATCCCAGCACCCATGTAAAAGCCAGTCATGGCACTGCACACTTGTAACTCCGGAGCTGAGGTAAAGAAGACGGGATTTCCAGAGCTCCCTGGCTAGCCAATCAGTGAGCCCCAGTGTCTGTGAGAACATAAGGTAGAGGACCAGCCCGCTGAGACAGCTCTGTGTGGAAAGTGCTTGCCACACAAGCCTAGTGGCTCGAGTTTAGACCCCAGACCCCATGTAAAAGTGAAAGGAGAGAACAGAGTCCATTAAGGTGTCCCCTTATCACTACATTCATGTCATGTCATGTGTGTGCTCACAATCTCCCTTCCCACATACATGCACATTAATATAATGGAGAGAAATAGAGAAACATACCTGATGACCACTTCTTGCCTCTACACTCACACACACAGAGCATGTGCATAGTGCGTGCGCGCGCGCACACACACACATACACAAGGAATATAAAAGGAAAGCAACAGAAGCGACTATCTCTCCCTACAGTTTTCCACAATTATTCTCTCTTGCAAGAAACCATTTGGCATAGTAAACATGTATTAATTATAGATAGGCAACTTTCTAATTCTGCTTTATCATCAAAACATAGACTAATGATTACGGGGAGAAAGAAGGAAACAATTTTATCAGAAAAGAAACTCTTAACCACACTGGGAACTGTTGTGCCTGGCGGTGGTTCATTATGCCCTATCTTTTCATTACTGTGTAACACTTATAAATAAGTCAGGGGGTGGAAAACAGGGAAAAAATGAGACACTCACCAATTATGTCCCCCCCCACACACACAATGCTATATAAGTGGAGGCAGCCTATTGATATTTTAATAGGTCTTCTCCCAAACTGTATTAGAAACAGGAATCTCAATTACAGCGAATCATCCACTCGCAGACAGAGGCATTATTCATCGTGGCTTACGCAAGGATGCGCCTCCATTTCACACCATTCTTCGAGTCCTCATTTTGGGTCAGACCCTTAGAAGCCTTTGGATTTCTCCAGACCAAGTGTGAGTAATAGGGTCTTACCCGTGGCGGGGAAGTTGCCGGTGCTGGACAGGAACTGTGTGGCTCCTTTGCTTTCTATTTACTCCTCTTTGGTCTTGATGTACAGGAAAGATCCTTTAGGAATTTGTCCAGTTTAACTGTATAGAAGGTTGGCGGCCACACTCTTACACTGGGGAAATATTTCCAATCCTAGATAAACAGCAATACCACTTCGCTTCCATTTCTTCGTGTGCTTAATGAAATGCATGTTGTGAGTTGAATGTACATGAACAGTGGTTACAAATAAGAGTATTTACCGTGCCAGGAAGTAGCATTTGAAGTGAACCATGTAAGCCTTTTCATACTAAGCCTTAGCAGGGGGAGTTAAAAGATAGGGAGGGGAAGTGGGGGAAAGGACAAGATAGGAAAATAAAAAATATAGGAAGAGTAACTACTGAGGAAGAACATGGAGGCAAAAGAATACAGATGGCTTCATTGCCCTGGAGCTGAGAGATGGCTACACACAGAGGAAGTGGAGGACCCGGAAGCTTTGCTATCAAGTGAGGTCATGGAGAAAGCCATGACTATGACGGGAGTGGTGGACTCGCTCAGCATCAAGGATTTATCCTAGCTGCGCTATGTTATTCAGAGACCACTTCTTAGTTTGCCAATTAAATAAATTCATCTCTTCTCATGGGATCACTATGAAGATGGAGGGATATGCCACAGCTGGGTTTTTACTAAGCAGCTGGGGAGATGGCCTGGTACCATAGTTTTCAGACCATAAGACACACTCCCCCCCCCCAAAATGGGGGAAATATTAGGGTGTGCCTTTTGGTCCGATTGCTGTCAGTTGGCCAGCAACAAAGAGGTCACTTACCGATGTCTTCAGTGTGCCAGCCGAGGAAACTAGAAAAGTGCTTGAGTCTCTAAGTCTTTCCTCCTGTTGAGTTAACACCATTCAATATTACCACGTTTTGTTATTTTTTAATAAATATTTATTTACTAATAAAATTTGGTTCAGAATATTTTTTTCTTGTTTTACTGCTCTAAAAACTGGGTGGGTACGTCTTATGGTCAGGTGCATATTATGGTCTGAATAATACAGTAAGTAAAGTTCTCAGCCTACAAGCATGAGTACATGAAGCCAGGTGTTACGGTGCATGCTTTGCAGTCCTGTGTTGCAGAGACGGACACTAGCAGATATCTGGGTTTGGCTAGCCTCCACCGTGAGTCCCAAATCCCTGTGAAAGACCGTGCTCTGGGAAAGAAAATATGGATAGCTTCCTAGGAACAACACTGAAGGCATAGATCTCACTTCCACATCCATATGCACACACACACACACACACACACACACACACACACACGCACACACACACACATGCACACGCACACTCTGTCCTTTGTCAAAAATCAGGGTTAATCAGTGTCATTTGTCTTGACTGCCTACTATGCCCAGCATTTACTTCAGGTAATATTATTTTTCTTGACTATGAAAGTTAGCATCATGGAAAGCCTCCCTCTGCTGTTCCGCACATAATAAAACATGTTTTCGCCTTGCTACTAGTGAATTCTCTACACAAACAGACCCTCTGCTCTCCTGTTCCTTCTGGGCAGCGAGATTCCATACCACCTGGGGCACTTCTGAAAGAATGCTGGAGCCCCTGATTAATTTATCTGTGAGACTGTGCTCGCAGATCTCTGAGAGCTGCCCAGGGATTTCTAGTGTGAAGCTGAGTTTGAGGCCAGGACTCCATCTGATGTGTGGGTGAAGCTGGCCCTGGGAGCAGAGATGAGTTCAGCCACCCTTGAGTCTAATTTCCCAGTGAGCATGGCTTCTTTAACTCTTAGTAGCTATTTTTAGAGAGTCTCTTTACAAATAAAAATATTCTCTATTCTATCAGGAAGGCGGAGTGGCATTTAGTATGTGGTATCTTTAAAAAACAGTGCCAAGCCAGCTAGCTAAATATAAATATACTCCATTTTCCCATTTGGCTCCTTCATTCTCATTAGCACCTGCCGGTGTGTTGCTATATTTTTATTCCCTTGGGTAGGGAAGATAAAGTGCTCCTTAAAGGGCATGTGTCCAGTAAGAGGATGGTTAAGGTGTCAAGCAGACTATCAGTATCCTGCCTTTATCTTCCAAGGTGCAGCAGACCTGCTTCCGGTCTCATATCTACACCTGTATTGGGATTTTTAAGAATTTTTAAGAATCAGTCTGCCTTACACTTCTAGTTTTAATTATTCCCTCCAAAACTTTGGCAGGGCAACACCTTATTTCTTATTACTTAACTGCAAACGTGTAGTGCTCCATCAAAGATGGCTCCTTAAGACACCTTTGAATCAAGTCCTGGCCTAGAAAGTAGATGATGTGACTGAAATTAGACCCAGCCCTGACCTACCAAAAAAGAAAAACAAAAGCCATGTTGTGTTCTTCAAGTCTGCCAACTCTTCTAAAGCTCCACTCAGCAGGAGAAGAGACTACAGCCCCCACACGCTCTTCTTCCGGTTAGGAATGGCTCCTTGCACTCTGCCTCTGTGTGGCTCAGCCGCATCACTTAGCTCAAAACCACCCATCCATCCACCAGTCGTGTTGATATTCGTCAATTACGGCCCGTACCAAACAACAACAACAAAAATAGTGGTCCACGAAAACAAACTGCACGCGTTGCCATTATATCAAAATAGCTGTATTGATTTCAAGCCCATGTGACAAAGAAAAACACAAAATATTTTTTTCCAAGCAGTAGACATGAAAGGAAGAAGCAAAGGAGAATTTCCTGCGTTTCTTTGATTTTTTTTTTCCAAAAAACGTTTGCCTTGGAGCACATCAATATAGAACTGATAGTTGGATCTTACCTTCCTCTCAATACAGCTTAAATAAAAATTAAGAACCAATTTGCACAGGTAGGGGAGAGCTGTTGGCCTGTTACTGTGGCAACAGGCATCCCCAAGACACACAAATACTAATAAGTTAAGTAGCTGCACCTTGCCCCGACTAGCCACATAAGGCATCTCAGGAAACTGCTGCAAATCGCTGGCAACTTGGCAGAGGGAGGGCCCGTGCAAGCTAAGTCCACCAGGGAAGCCGATAATCCAATTTAGAAGTGGAGCTTCTCGTTTCAGTTTCATTGGCATGCTCATTTCGAACTGAAGGGATCTGAGCAGTAATTCCATAAACAACCAGCGTTTAGAAAATCAGAGGCCACAAGATCCTCCCGAGGTATAATTGCTTTTAAACCAGGCAACCTGAAACTGTGTCTGTCTCAGACCGCAGCAAGAAGGGGAAAGGACTCTCAGCTGGGAGAAGAGAAGCTGGCCTTCGCTTCCAGCCGGTTGAGCCCTACTAGGGCATCTCCGTGCACCAAATAACAGAAGGCTATCCAGTTAGATCCAATGAGGATCCTTTCAAAAAGCTTGCTGCTGTCCTAGGGACCCACACTCTCTACATCAACTAAATTTTGAAATTCAAACCACAGATTTTAGTGTCAAGAGGACTATTAAATAAATAAGACCAACCTGGCTCAAATCGCCCGTCTGCCATCTCACTATTAAGGGGTAGAGGTGACATCACCTGGCTGACCCTTTACCTACATCATCTGGAAAATGTTAGGAACAGTCTCATCTCACCAAGCTCCCAGGGAATGCCATCCCTCAGTTCTACATTCATCTTTCGAATAGTAAAAAAGAATTCTATCGGCTGCAACAACAGGAGTGGGTTTTGTTACCAAAAGAAAACTGCTCTAGCAGAAAAAAAGAAAAAAAATTATCATTCCTGATGATTTTGAAGAAAAAGGCTATGGACAATTAGTAACATTCCAAAACCTGAATACCTAACAGAGATGTGTTAAGAACAGAACGTTTTAAAAGGTTTTTCTATGAACCCTTTGACCCTGCCCCTCACAGTCAAGGGTACCAGAGCCCTCCTCCTGACTCTGATGTGGCAGCTCTCATGGTCTTTATTCCTCCTCCTGTCTGTAGCATCTAGACGATACATTCTTCCAGCATCCTTCTGGCCATTAGTCAAGTCTTAGTTGGTTTCTCCTCCTCTCCCTAACCTTAATAATCATTTCATGTGCTTTAGGGTTCAGTTCTTTCCTTCAGCTACTCTCACTTCCTTGGGAATGTTAGCCAGGCTAGTAGATTTAAATAGTGTAACTATGCTGGCATCCTTCCTGTTTATAGATCCATTCTTGGCTCCTCCTATGAACAGCAAGAGCCACTCCATGCGTCCAACGTGACATCTAAAAGGGGCACGTCAGGGCTAGAGACATGGTTCAGTGGTTAAGAGCATTTGCTCTTGCAGAGGACTAGGGTGTAGTTCCCAGCACCCCCGTGTTGGCTCACAACCATCTTTATCTCCAGTTCCAGGAGATTGGATACCCTATTGTGACTTATGTGGGCATCAGGCACAAACACAGTATACATATATGCATACAGGTAAAACAATCATTTGCATGAAACAAAAGAAATCAATATTAAAAAAAAAAATAAAAGGTCAAAGGACATGTCAGATTCCACATACCCAAGCAAAATAGAACCCACAACGTGTCCTGGAAACTGGTTCTAAGTCGTTTGCACTTCAGCTCATGAGAATTCCAGCCTTACTTTCAGAGACATTATTACAGTCATGTTCTCTCTTTTGAGAGAACATGTTCTCTCACATCTGTCTTTTCAAAAACGTCTGTGGCTCTGCATTCAGAAGGCACCCAGAATCTAGTCTCTGCTTCTTGCTCCCACAGCTGGAAGCTACTATGAGCCTCAGCCCTCCTGCCATGATCTCTGCATTGGCCTTCTCCTGCTTCTTTCAGTATTTCCCCTTGTGCCCTTACACTCTGCTTCAGTCAGAACCACTACAGGAGTCCTCTTAAAATGCACCAGGTTATACAATCTACCAGTTACGACCCCCATAACTTTCTAGCTCTCTCCCTAATCCAATATGTCATAGAAACTCAGAGAATATCAGGTGAGTGGGCCTTGGAGCAGCCGCTGTGAGGTACTCTTAGAACACTGGCCAATTGGACTTTGTTTGTATACCTGGAGCCTCAGGGCAGGCCAGACACCTTACACTTTCAATGTGATTTATAGAGGATGCCTGCTACTGTTGTCCTGAGCGCTGGCACACACTACATCACTTTGACCTCAGAGAGGTCAGGGCTGGAGACCAAAACCCTAAGGCCCGTCATCCAGATGCCCCACACGTAAGTGTCTGATGCCCGGTAAAACCCTGGGTGTGAAAGCACCATTGGATTTCCTTGATTGGGAAGACTTCGCGTATATCGTCTGCATTACTGTTGGGAGACAAGTCCTTCCTCTGTGACTCCACCGACAAGAGAGCTCTGCGGAGCTTGGCTTGCTCTTCCCTGCTCTTGGCTGATTTTAATTCTCATTCTTTCATCTCAACTACCATACACATAAACGGAATATCCTTTCTCAGCTCCCCAAGACTTTCTAGAAAATCGCCAAATCTAAGAGCATCCTGGGGTGGGGGTGGGGGGGAGGGGGGGACCACTGACACACCCAGAATTTAGCACAGTGTCTGGCATATAATATGCTGGCAATAAACACTGAGTGGTGAATGAAAGACAGAATGAATAAGAGGGATTCGAGCCATGCTAATCTCATATAAACACTTTCCTCTCTCCTTCCCTCTCCTTCTGCATCTACCATGACTCATTTCCTTTTTCATCCATTCTAATTTCAAATATCAGGTCTGACCAGCACCTAGTAAAACAGCAGCCCTTAAAACTGTCCCTAAACCCAGTTACGGCTGACAGAGAGGTACGATTTGGAGATCAAGATCATCTGAGTAAACAGGGCTTTGCTTCTGCAGGTCATCTTCTGAGATGAATAATTTGTTTTGCTTCCTGACTCCCGCCCTTCGACCTGGCTTGAACCCAACTTAGGGGATGCAGGCATCAAAATGCAGCCATTCCTGGAGGCTCTTCGCTGAATTGGTAACAAGGAAAATTCATTTGCTAGGGGGATTTGACAGCCAGTGACAGACAGGACAAGGAGGTGGTCAGGGCTTTAGTTTGGCTGCACAGAGCTGATGCATAAAGGCATGTGCATGTGTGAGATTTAACGACGGCGGAGAACATTCAAGGCGTTGAAGTTTCCTCTGGCCCACCGCACTGACATCTATCACTGTAATAGCTACCGAGGAAGAAAAGTATGCTTCTCATTAATACCCTGAATTTGACCTTCCATTTGTCTTGATTTGAAGTTCAGTCCGAGCTGGGAATGCAACTGTGCCCATTAAAAGAGCAGAGAGGCCCTTTCCAAGGATCTACTTTTCCCATGGAGTCAGTCAGAAGTAACAGAATGGAAGTTGGGCCTGAGTCAGGCAGGGGGATAAGAAAAGGGCCCATTTCTGTTTGAGGGGTTCAAAAAAAGGAAACCATGAGATATTTTTCCAGCTAGAAACCAAAGTAACTTTCTTTTAAAAAAAAAAATCACTTATCCTTGGAGAAAGCGCGCGCGCGCACACACACACACACAAATGAAAACATAATAAAGATTCACCTAACAAGAAGAGTAAGAATACTGATAATATTATCTACCTAGCAATCTGATTAAAGATTGCAGAGAATTCTTGCAAGCAGAGAATTGTAGGTAATCAACATGTCAAAGTATTGTGTGAGAGGACCCAGTCTGTAATATCTCAGTGGATGGATGGCTCTATATTAGTGGTTCTCAACCTTCTTAACGCTGCAACTCTTTAATACAGTTGCTCATGTTTTGGTGACCCCCCCCATCATAAAATTATTGTTGATGCTATTCTATAACTGTAATTTTCCTACTGTTAGGGATCATTATGTAAATATCTGTGATTCCTGATGATCTTAGGTGACGCCTGTGAAAGGCTCGTTCGACACACACACCCCAAAGTGGTCTCGACCCACAGTTGAGAACCACCATTCTATAGGGTTCCCCAGGTCACTTTGAAAACCCCCAATATATCAGTAACGATCAGAGTGAAACAGTCACCCCAGTGACATTTGCCTTCATTCCAGGCATGCTCATAAGTCAGACAATATATTTGTTGTTGAGCAAACGAGCAGGACAAAGAAAGGAGGGATTTCATCTGCTTAAGCATAGAGGCCAGCACACTTTGACACACTCATGAAACAGTTCTCCTCAGCATGGGCGGGGGGAAGGGGGAGCAATGAAAAAAATGCTTGTTGTTTCTTGTATGAAGCTAAGCTGTCATATAAAAACTGTAATTCTGATTGTATACATTTTTTAAGTGGGCCATAAGACCAGTTTGATGCTACCTAGGATCAATTTACTTACCCAAATATATAGCACATCCCTAGACTTGCTCAGTATCTACTTAATTCTTTCCCCAAAGGTGTGGACTTGGAGCAATCATCCAGACATCTTAAAGTATATTTATTAAGCATTTACTTTAACTACAGCAGAGTGTGATATCATATGAAACATGCATTCTCTACTCCAGGGAGTTCCCTTAAAATATGGACAAATCCATGAAAAAACTAAGTTTAAAAGGCAAAGTAACAATAAGATCAATAGAATACCTAAGAAGAAATCTGAATGTGATCTGTGTTTCATCACACAGCTAAATGAATAGACCGTTCATAATAGCTCTATGAGAGAAAAGAGCTCATGGTGTATCTCTGTTATAACATAGCCATGCCCAGGGATGCTGTGGCTGGAGAGATGGTTCCACAGCTAAGAGTACTTCCTGCTCTTCCCGAGGACCTGAGATTGGTTCCCGGTACCTACATCAGACAACCCACAACTTTTTGTAACTTCAGCTGCAATGCTCTCTTTTTGCCTCTGTTGGCACACACATAGAGATAGATAGATAGATAGATAGATAGATAGATAGATAGATAATAGATAGATAATAGAGCGATGATAGATAGATAGATAGATAGAACAAAGAGAGAGAGAGAGAGAGAGAGAGAGAGAGAGAGAGAGAGAGAGAGAGAAACTTTAAAGGCCATCTGGGAAGATGGAGAGCGAGGAATTAATTGCCTCTCCTTCCTCTGAAGGCAACAACAGAGACTAAGTTACAGCCAAGAGGGAGTGTGTAGCTTGGCAGATGTTACAGATATGCAGAAGAAATGTTCCAGCCCAAGGGAATGATACAAACAAAATTAGGACTGGCTCAAATTCCAAAGGACTAGTAAATGAGCAAATATGGATGAAGCCTGGGGCCAGTGGACAGAGTGGGCTGAGGCCATGTTGGTGGGCTTCTTAGACAGTCCTTCCCTGAAAGGCTTCAGTGAGATCAGAAGGGTTCTCAGTTTCAGACATTTTTCAGAGTTTTGAGTATTTTCACATACAAATATACACACACACACACACACACACACACACACACACACACACACAAATATATATATAGATATATAGATATATTGATATCAGGGATGGGACCCAAGCCGAAAAAAGTCATGTGTGTTTCATATATCAGTCATTTTGTAGAATCCTGGGATTTTACCTGTGTTTTTCACTCTGACCCATCAAGGGGCCGTGTGTGGAATTTTCCACTTAATAGCGTTACGCTGGTGCTCAGAAAGTTCTGGCTCTGAGAGAATTTAAAGTTTCAGAGTTCTGGATTGGAGAACCTTGACTTGTCTCCTGTCAAGGTAAGTGAATGATGACCGAACATCTGGCGCCTCGACAAGAGCGTGATCTGATTGGTGTTTTACGGAGGGCACTGCAGCAGCCACGCACAAGATGTGTTGAAAAGGGAGGAGAGCAGAAGAAGGGCCCTGCGCAAATCCCCATGCCCAGCCACAGGCTGCCTTAGCAAAACCAGTTTCCATAGTCTCACTGTTTGGATTGTTGCTGATGCTGAAATCAAGCACTAGTGGACGCCGTTGTGATACACGCCTCACGCTCACTTATAGCAGAGAGTGTAGCGTTTGAACCTGTGCAGTTGTTGAAAACGGGAAGGTTAGACATAAACTGAGAGAAGAGGTCAAAGAGCATAATGGCTTAGCCCTATCATCCAGGCTCTTGAGGCAAAAGCAGGATTGCTAAGAGCTGAGGCCAGCCTGAGCTACGTGGCTCCGATAGTTTCCTTTATGATGTTACTCCATTAAAAAAAAATACCCTAACGGAAGCAACTTAAGGAAGAACTGGCCTGCAGTTGCAGAGGGGTTAACATCTATCATGGTGAGGGAAGGGTGACACCGGAGCATGAGGCTGTCGTGGGATCCAGACACAAAGAAGGAACAGGAAGTGGGTCGGGCTACAAAATCTCCAAACACTCGCTGATAGTACTTTCTCCCACAAGGCTCCACTTCCTAAAGGTTCTATAACCTTTCCAAACAGCACCACCAGGAAGGATCCGGGCGTTTAAACGCGTAATCCTGGGGAACCTTCTTGTAAAAAAAAACCATCATAGCAAAAGCCCTTT
This sequence comes from Acomys minous, assembly GCF_964271855.1. Lineage (NCBI taxonomy): Eukaryota > Metazoa > Chordata > Mammalia > Rodentia > Muridae > Acomys > Acomys minous. The sequence continues at coordinate 95,410,753 of NC_140490.1, forward strand.
ACGACCCGCCGTCCCCAAATAGACCCCAAAACAGAAAAATGTGGAGAAGGGCTGTTGGATCGCTGAGCTGATAAAGGTGTTTGCCTCCTAAGGCCTGAGTTTGATCCCTTGGACCCCCATGGTGAAATGCAATAACCAGCTACAAACTGTCCTCTGACCCGGAATGCACACGCGTACAAATAAATAAAAGTAATTAAATTTCCAAGTGAGGAGAGAGAATGTTTCTCGATAGAAACGATTCTCCGCTCCATGTTTTCCGTACAAACACAATGTCTTTCTTGGAAGAATGTTGCTATTCATCCCACCACACCCAACTGTGGCCAACATTTTATGTATACATTTCCAGCCTAGGGGAAGGAGAGGTTTAGAGTGGGTCTTCCTTGGAAAAAAAAGAAAAAGCAACTGGGATGGGGACAAAGTATGACCCAAAGCTTGCTTTATGGAGCCCTTTATAACTGCTTGGAATAGTAATTCCAGCTCTCTGGAAAAGCTTGTGCCAACTCTGTTTTTCTCATCTAAGTTGCTCCTAGACTGCTAATGATTTGGCCTACCAAGAAGATAGGGCTGGGGGACAAGTTACACGTCTGCTTAGTTAATATTTAATCTCTATCAAGGTTCATAGCTTCTTCCTGCGAGGCTTAGGAGGTACAGTAGAACTTGAGAGAGTCATTGAGGCTAATATAACGCTAAAGACATTTTTTGTCCTTTTTTTTTTTTTTTTTTTTTTTTACTGTTGAGGAATTATATAAATGTTAAAGTCATAGTGTTTTGGCTATTTGTATTTGGCAGCCTCGAAGAAAACATCGTTCCTATGATGATACACCATATTAAAATACAAGTGGTATAGGTGGAGAGGTTAATGTACAGCTTAGAATGCATGAAGGGCACTGTGCCAATTAGGGATTCGTTCAGCAGCAAATAAGACAAGGTCTGATGAGGGTGGTGATGATGTGCTACTGGTGCTTAGTAGTAGTTCTGATGGGGGCGGTAACTGTGGTTTCTAAACAGCATCTTTGTGGTCACACAGCATTTGGTCTTGGATAATAGGGGAGAGATAAGAGTCAGAGGAGACACAGACCTCTGATCTCCAACTTCTTAAGCTATCTCCATCTCTGATGCCTTCTTGCATAAGAAAATTTTATACGACCCTGGGTATATTAGAATATAAAATAGGTCTACAGATTAAATACATACTGATATTAAATAATAAAAAAACTTATTTTTTTAATTATATATGTAAATTTTATAATCATGTATTTTCAAATTATATGTTATATATAATTTCAGCATTTATTAAAGACTAAACTAAATTTTTTGCACAAAAAAAAGTATTGTCTAAAGCAATACAAAACAACTCAATGATATATTAATTGGGTGCTTAATGCTGAGGAATAACGGTAAGAAAATATTTAAACTCTTTTGTTTCCTGCAATTGAACCAGTATTTCTTTAAGAACAAAAATTTTGCCGATATAGTACAACCAGTGCACTCGTAATGTGAGATAGTCTGGAATCTGAGCCAAGGCATTTTAGGCAGCGTTCTTTGGTGTTACATGATGTGACTCTGCAAAATAAGTGTGGCTGAGTTCAGAACCAACTGTAAGGGTATTCCATGATTCAGCATTCATGAGTATTGCCAGAGATGCCTCACAGTTAATAGATGCCTGGTTTTGAACTAGATTTTTATATATATATATTTAATATATCATTTGTATATAATTTAATATATTTAATATTTATTATCCTATTATAAGTATAAATATATAAATATAATAGTAAACTATATATATATATATATATATATATATATATATATATATATATATATATATATATCCTCACATTCAGTTGGTCCCATGGTCACATAAGGAGCTGTAATCTATGATCTCAGAAGCTTTGGTCTAGGCAAGTACATACAAAGGGAGGCACTTCCGAAGATGATGGCCAGGGGAGGGAGAGGAAGGCTGTGAAGAAGAGTGAGTAAAGCCGAGCCTGTGACACACTAGAAGGGGCATCAGGAAGGTGGCTTGGTGTGTAGAAACCGTGCCTGTGAAAGGCCTAAGATGAGATGTAAGGCTTGGGAGTCGTTTTGAACACAGATGGCCTCATCCATTCAATATGAGCCTCCTTCTCTGGATAACAGAACCGTTTTATCTACAGACAGTCTACTCTGCATAGTTTGGATGGGGTTGATATCATCTCTTTGCTTTGACTGTCACAAGGATAGATGTGAGGACTGGACCTGGCTAATCAGAATACATACCACTGTCACCATAAGGATTAATTCTTAGATAGATCAGCCAGAGTCGTCGTCATAGCTGTCGTAATTGTTGTTGTTGTTGTTTTGGTGGGAAGAGAAAGTATACTCTTTTCTTAGATTGCTATGTGGCTATGCAAAGGCACACTGCCTCAGACAGAGACAGTTGGAGCTTGAACCCCGTTCTTTGGGCACAGGTGTAAAGCCAGACATGATCCAAGTCAAACACTGCATGCTCTCAACATGTAACCAACACGATGTTCTCTTTTCTTTAGAAATGGGAGCTACTTTGTTCTAGACTCCTGTCTTTTCAAACCCGAAGGGTATTATTGATCAACATTGGAGCGTCCATCTTAAGATGGTGGTTAAAGCCACTGGGGTAGATGAGCTCATTCAGGGGAATGGCACACAATGAGAAACATCTGGCTCAGAGTTCTGAGGCTCCTGACCATTGGACATCTATGGAAGACTGAGAAGGGTGGGGACAGAGGCAGGAAGTCTACCAGGGAGTGAAGCAGCTCTGTGGGTCAAGTATTTAATAGTAGCCTCGGGCCCTCATTCTGTAAGGACAGAGTTAGTCTGGGCCAATGTCTATGGGGTCTGGAGTGAGATGGGCAGCCATCAGAGATGCACGCTAGAGGCAGGGACACTGTGATAGCTACTGTAGGCCAATAAGAGAGGAAAGGATATCAGCTGACAGCGAGCTACACACTCAAGAAAGGATTTGTCTAATTAGGCTCTGGATTGGTCAGGACTGGCAATGGGAGTGCCTAAGGCAAACCCTAAGGATGGAGGGGGGTTATGGGAGGAGGGGGGTTATTGTGGCTCAGGCACTTCAGAGGCAACACAGCAGCAAGCTCTGACCGAGTGTTCATAATGTGGTCAAAAGGAACTCTAACTTGGTGACCTGTGAGGGAAGTCTCTCACACCAGTGGTCCCTCAAGATCTGTAGCCTAAAGTATAAAAGCCCAGGAGGCAAGTTGGGTCCAAGCCATCTGAAACATACTGGGGTGACTGAGAACATTCTGGTCCCTCACCAGAAGACTGCCAGCTATGGTCAGATGTGAGACTGAGAAAGAAGAAGGAGGGTAGTGGAGATTTTTTTTAAAAAAAAATGGTGGCCATTAAATTGCTAGAATTTATAACAACTGCATTGGGGCCCCCAAGGGAACAGATTAAAAAAAAAAAAAAAAAAGAAACAACGTCTAAGGTAGCTTTTAACTTCATCGATTGGCTTTCTGAGGGAGATTGGAGCCATATACTGTAAAGTCTGGAGGAGAAAAAGTGGGTGTTAGAAATGCAAAATTTTCTGATTCATTGCACCCCTTTAGCCAAATGTAAAATTTGTAAGAGGTTGGTGAGAGCCTGGAGAATACACAGGAACACGAGGAGCGTTCAGGTATGTTGCTCTCTAGACTAAGAGTGGGGAATAAGGATAAGATGCTGGTGGCATGAGGACCATCCACAGGACCTCCGTGTGGCTGAGTTTGAATAGTCACGTGTAAGTCCTTTGTAAGGATCAAGGAACCTTTGGAACAGTGTTTCAACAATGAGAAGAACGTGTTGTCATTAGGATAGCACTTGGTGCAACAAACAGGAGCTTAGATCTTGCTCAGTAAAGAGGGATCCATGGAACTCACCGTACATGGAAAACTGGAAGGTCATCCTTAGACAACATTTTCTTACATAGCATCTCCATTTCCAAGGGAGGAAATGGTATCTAGTGGAGAGGTGGGGCGGGGGGGGGGGGGGGGCAGGGAGGCTGCAGTCTGCCTTGCTTTACTTTCTTCTTAGTGTAAGAATGATTTAATATGAGCGTACACCAATATGAATGGACAGGGGCTCTTCCGAAGGGCCAATATCAACTGCATTAAAAATGTATAATGCATTGTATATTCTCCTAGGAGTTCTACCCAAGACCTTTACACAGATAAAATGACATAAAGATGTGATTAATAATATTGTAAATCCTGTTGATTGGAAAACTCAGGGACATAAGACAGATTGATCTGACTCTCTGACTTAAGCCAATATCACAGAAATAACCTTTCAGGTCTTGAGAAAAAATAATGCCTTGCCTGTAGGATAGAACACAACATGAGAAAATGCAGTTGTCTTCCAATGCCCTCAAAACCTTTAGAGTTGAAACTTTACGTCTAGGTACCCAGCTCCTAGCCAAGAATTGCCATGATTTCATTAACCCCTGTAAGCCAGTCATAAGATATTCAATGCAAAATAAGAGAGAAAGGAAATATGCCATGAGGCTATCTGAGAAAATATGTAGGTAATGAGTTTGAGTGATTTCTTTCTCTTCTTTTACAGTATTTTTTTTTAACAGAAATATGCAGTTTGGAAAAACAAAGCAAATATTTACATTAAAAAATTAGGAAGTTCAAAACCTTACAAATAAAAAGGTGGTGTTTTCCATTAAACTCACACCAAAGAACCACTTAGACATAAGTGACTAATAACAATAAGCACTTTGTAGAGCAGCAGATATGATCAACACTGTCGCACCTAGTCTGGAGGCATGTCCTGACAGAGGTTTTTTACTTGGGTTCTGCTATACCCTGGATACACCGTTCATTTGGGGTCTTCTAGCTGACCCTTTGCCATTTGGCTACATATATCTACCTTCAAAGCAGACAGATACCTTTTATTTTGGGTTATATTTTCTCCTGACAGCCGAATCTCAACCCTCTCCTGGGATTACTCCTCCCCATCCATCTTAGATCCTAAGTTTCTGGTAGAGTTAGCTCCACATGTGGCTCCAAGGACGGACGTGTGACTCTCTTTTAGCCAACTGGATTATATTTGGGGGGCGGGGGTTAGGCTACGGTTATTGGCTCAGAAATGAGCACATGACTGATTAAAGTAATGTAGCTAAAAGGAGGAAGAGAAACCTCCTCTTCTCTGATAGACTTGAACGTGGGTGCCCAAGTAATATCATTATAGTTGCTTTGTATGCATGTAATACCAGAGAGTGACACTCCTCTAGAGAAAGAAATCTTCTGTGCATCATTTGAGACCTCAATACAGACAACTGCAAGGTTTTCTCTGCTTCTAGACTTTTCCCTTGTGTAGGTGTTTAAAGCAGTTTAACCTCAGTTTTGCCTTTTACAACAGAGTTCCAACTGAGAGACTATTCTCTGCACTTCATCTTCCATTCATAAGAATTGTTCGCAGGGGGATATCATTGTTCTACTAGGATAAGAGCAACAGAGATGGGTGAGAAAATTCTGGAACTGTGCTGCTTTATAAATTGCATCAACTTCAGACATTTCTGTAGCATTCTCTTTTAGAGCCTAGTTTGCCATCAGCCTATGTAAGTACAGCTACCAATCCCTTTAGTACAATATAAATTTATCTAAAATCAAATAGTGTATGTTAATGTCAACACACCAAGCCCAATAAATAAACATGCTCTAGAACATTCTCAACAGTCCACAATAACAGTTCTTATGTTTTGTCAAAGATCCTGGATGCAATAGTTAGTGTTAATGGTCAACCTGGCAGAATCTAGGCTCATCTTAGAGATGGCTTCTGGGCATGTCTGTATTTTTTTTTAACTGAGGTGGGAAGTCCCACCCACTGTGGGTATTACCACCATTTCCTGCTGGAGCTCCTGTGTGGAGAAAAGGAAGTGAGCAACGGCATAGAGTATGGCTTTCTGCTTCTTGGTTGTAGAAGTAATTGTAGATGTGATGTGTTTTATGCTCCCACTGCCTCAACTTCCTCTAATATGACAGACTATAACCTTGGACAGGAAGGCAGAATAAGCCTGTTACCTCTTAGATCACTTCTGTCAAGACTAGTTTACCACCAAAACAGGAGAAGTAACTTAGATATAGACCATAAACACAAGTAGAATGCTTGCCCCCTATTGTGCTGGCTAGTTTCATGTCAACCTGACACAAGCTACACTTTGAGAAGAGGGAACCCCAGTTGAGCAAGTCTGTGGAGCATTTTTCTGATCGACAGTTGATGCGGGAGGGTCAAGCTCCCTGTGTGTGATGTCACTTCACAAGTTGGTGGACCTGGGTGCTATAAGAAAGCACGCTGAGAAAGCTATGGGGAACAAGGCAGCAAGTACCGCTCTTCCATGGCATTTGCTTCAGTCCCTCCCTCCAGGTTTCTGCCCTGACTTCCTTCAGTGATGGACTATGACATGGATGTGTACTCTACAATGAGCCCTTTCCTCCTGTCTGTTTTGAGATAGCAACCGAAGCGCTAACTAAAATACCCAGAGTTCAAACAACTTGAAAGTCGAGGATTTTGTATCTGAAGGCCCAAAAATTCTATCTACCTTAAGCTCAGGCACACACTACTTGGCAATTCACCACAAAACTGGCATTACAAGCAAGCCTACATCTTGGCTACCAAAAGCAGCAATAAATCCACCCACTAACTTTGGGAAGATCCTCAAGAAGATGATTTTAGGAAAAGAAGCCAGTACACTGTCTTGTTTGCACATTTCTCCCACAAAAAAATAAGATTCAGTGACATCTTAGACCAGTATGCTGGTGACAGTAAGCAGGTGACAGAGAAAAGCAGTGATGTTCTCCTCCACTACTGCTGAGGACAATTATTTCTGCTGTGGTGAGCCCTGCACTGTAGTGCTCAGGCCCTTCGCCTATACTCATAATATAATCCTTTTGTTAGAACAGGCTGCATTTTAGCTTCCCACACAGAGACTTTGGCAAATGCACAAACTTACTGTGCTTATGATGTGAGCACAGACCTTAGATATGATATTCTTATCCAATCTTCAGCCCAAGTAACTATATATAGCAGCCTTGTGAGCAAAGATTATGAGAGGAAAAATGTCCACATGTACTGGCAACCCCTTCACACACCAGACTGCCTTAAAGAAGTCCAAGTGTTTTCTCACAAAGAGAAATAACTTGCACTGATACCAGGCAGGTTAAACAGGCTTAGCCTCCCTGTCTGGGTCAGGGAATCACAAAATATCAACTACAGAAAGGAAAGAATTATCTTTTTAATACTTGTCATGTGCCAAAAATATATAAAAATATTGTGTAATATTTTCAAAATTATTTATTTGTTTTTTAAAAGAATTATTTTTTATATTATGTATGTGAGTGCTCTGCCTGGTCTTTGCTGCAAGTGTGTGTGCAGTACACATGGATGCCAGAAGAGGGCATCAGATCCCCCTTGCCCCTACCTCCCTACCCCTACCCCTACCCCGAGAACTGGAGTTACAGATGCTTGTGAGCTGTAATATGGAGGCCAGGAACTAGACCTGGGTCTTCTGCAAGAGCTACAAGTCCTCTTAACTACTGAGCCACCTCTCTAGCCCCCCCCCTCAAGTGATCAACTCCTTAATTTTTGCTTTATGTTTACTAAAAATTAGAATAAACTTTAAAAGTCCAAACAAAGTAGTGAGGTGTAAAAGAAAATATCAATCTCCTCCCTAACTGTCATACTTCTTCCTCAAAGATGAATAATACGGATAATTTATTGAGTGTCCTTCCTAGAAGTATCTACACACATGTCATGATGTCAACAAGCAAACATGTGATGGTGCTAAGGAATATAAACAGTCAACTAAAATGGAGCCTAGTAAGAGTCAGTTTTCCTAATCCATGTGTTGATCTGATCTGATCAGATTCAGAAGGAACCCTGGAATAAAGAACCTCCCTTCTGCTCATGGCTATACGAGCCCAGCAGATACCCAAAACTTTGGGATGATACTCTATGGGACCAACATGTACGTGTGTGTCTTAGAGGGGAAAACAGTTCTGTTCTGGGTTTAGAAAGCCTGTTTTGTAACTAAGCCACTGTCTCCATCTTCTTCTGAGAAAGAGGTGTTCAGCAATCTAGTCCTTTTTATAAATTAGGGAAACTGGTTAGGTGGCTTGGGCCCCAGCAGAAAAAAGAAACCATGGACTCACCAGGAGGAGGCAAAGCCTATGACTTCCCCTGAAGGTCTTTTGTGATCTAGGGAAGAGTCCTAGGTCAGGTGGACACATGAGCAATTAGTAGGGAGGAAGGATACATTCATCTATGGACCCAGTTGTGAAGATAACAAGCTAATTACAAATAACAGATTCCATTTAAAATATTCATGTGTACTTTATATATGTGTGTGCATGTTTATGTATATATGTGGTATAATTTTCCCTTGCAATTTATGGGGAACAGGTTCAGTAATACTTGAGTGTACTAAACCCTTTGGATGCTCAAATCCTTTACATAACATGGCTTAATATTTGTTTATAGCCTACACATATGTTCCTAATACAATATGAAAGATATAGAAGCCAAAGTTAGATACATTGCTTAGAGAATAAAAACAAGAACAAACACTCACTCATGTTCAATAAAGTTGCAATTTTTTCCCAATGTTTTTATCTGTAGTTGCAGAGACCATGTGTGTGTACAGTCCTTACATATGCTGTTCTTTGGAGAACTACTTAATTTAATAACATATTGAACTATTTCTATATTTGTATTTCTACTCATTTCCTTAAATGAGTATATGTAACTTTATTATACATATTTACTGCCAGTGATTTAACTAGTTCCTTACCAAAGGACCTAAACTCCTCTAAGTTATTTACCATTACAAACAATAGGGTAGTATGTGTCCTTGCATGTTTATGTTTACACATCAGTGAGATAAACTCTTAGAAGTGAATTTTCTTGTCAAAAGAATGTAAGAAGAGAGTGTATACTGCCATATTGGTCTTCAAAAATTATTTTCTCAGTTTATACTCCTTTGAATATAATACAAACCATTTTCTATATTTTTGTATGGTACAGAGAATTAACTATATGTGTTTTCCTTTTGTACTTTGTTGGTGAAAAATCCTATTTTATTTGATGTTGCAGAAAATATCAGGAAATAAAAAATACTCTACCAGTTTTTCCAATAAGGAAGCCAATGTTGAAAATGATGATACGGCTTATTATATTTCTAGAAAACAAAGGACCTGGAGAGGTGGTGCAGCTGTCAAGAGCCCTTGCTGCTCTTGTAAAGGACCCAGGTTCAGTTCCCAGCACCCAGCACTCAACAATAAGTAACTCCAGTTCCAGGGGATCTAGCGCTCTCTTCTGGTCTCAGTGGGCACAAGGCACAAACATGGTACACAGATATACATGCAGGCTAAACACTCATACACATAAAATAAAATTTTAAGAAATCTTCAAAAATATAGAAGGGTAGGGTGATGTGTTTGATGACAAACCATCATTCGTTCATTGACTCAGTTACTTAGCTTTGTGACTTTTCAGCACTGGTCTAAGAATACAACAAATGCTTGTTTTATCTTTATATCAAGTCTTCAAGGCATATACAGCTGATAGTCTCACTTCAAAAATGAGGTGGCTGTGGCAATAAGGAGTCACTGGCTTCAAGTTGAGTACCTAGTAAGTGTCAAAGTTGTGGCTGGAACCTCAGCTGTGTGATTTAAGGTTGTCTTCAACTCATCAACAAACTCATAAGACTTTTCACTTAGCAAAAAGGGGGAAAATAGTTCTCCTAATGTTCTCAGGCTACATGCCAGTGTTTGAGCATAAAGAAATACATGTGGACCAAGGAGAACCATTTCAGTGGGCTTATATCACATATATTATAATATTCACCCATTTCCACCATCTCTATTTCCACCTGTCTCTAAATGAGACATAGACTCTTTAGCTTCATGTGTGTGTGTGTGTGTGTGTGTGTGTGTGTGTGTGTGTGTGTGTGTTATATGTTCATATGTGTGTGAATGCAGGACCACACACACCACAAAGCACATGTAGAGGGTTGAGTATAGGACAATGTCCCCCTTGTTGACTGGTACATAAGCTGGGCTAGCTGGACCCTGAGTTCCTGGTAACTTTCTGTCTCCCATCTCCTGTTAGGGTGTGCTGGGATTGCTGACATGTGAGCTGCTATGACTGGCTTCCTTGACGTAGGTTCTGAACATCTGTACACCTGTCATCAGGTTTGTACAGCAAGTACTTTACCCACTGACTCATCTCCCTGGACCAGTTGTTGGTCTTTTCTATTCAAAGCTCCACATGCTTTATGAGCTTAGGTTCAGGGAACCAGCTGTGCCACATCCATTGCACCTGACTTGCTCTAAACACCATGGGTAAGTATAGGCCTGAATAGTATTGGCAGGTCATAATCTTAATGAAAAGCTTAGAGAAAAGCAAAAAAGACACATTATTTCTAATATTTTTCATAATCAAACCATTTTATGATAGATAATTTTGCAACTAAGTAAACCCTAAATTAGCATTTTATGATAGTTTTATAACTTATTAAGCCCTCAATTAGCCTTATTTGAATAGAAGATGAAATGCTACATTGTCTTGTTATATCCATATAAATCAGCATCTTATGAAGGTAAATATAAAACATAGTTATCTAAATAACAATTATACAATTCTAATGAGAAAACTGGTTATAAAAGATCACCGAATAGTCCCATCGAATACAAAGGACCTTATTAGGTTTGCCATCTTTATGTGTGTTGCACATGAATATCCAGTGCAATAGCTCACAAAGAGGATCCCAGCCAGCACTTAAGAGGTTGAGTGAGGAGGATGATCAAGTTGTGGCCTAGCCTAGGCTGGGGATATGGTACATACCATCCTCAGTCAACCACGTGTTTGCCATACAAGAATAAGGCCTCGAGTTCAGTCCCTAGCACCAGCATAAAATAGCCAGGCATGACAGCATGTGCTTGTTACTCAAGAGACAAAACAAGGGAATTCTCGGGGTGTGCCAGCTAGCCTGTCAGCCTACCCAAACCAGTGAACCCCAAAGCAGTAAAAGATCCTGTCATACAAACAAGGTGGTCGACTTCTGGAGAACAACATTTGAGGAAGAACTCTGGTTTACACACACACACACACACACCACAAATCATTTACACAGCTGATATTAATAGGCACCAGGTCTATCAACGTTTGCAGTCTGCAAACTAAGGCAGCTCTGAAGGCCTTTGATCTAGGCACGGGCAAGCACTGTCCAGGCTCACATTTCACATTCCGCACCTTCTATTCTTACAAAGCCCCAACCAATGCCAAAAAGGATATCATTAATTAGGCTTCTTAATCGACATTAGTACACAGAAACTACTTTCCTGGGCTATGGGGAGCAGCCTCTTTACTGAGACAGCGTTTCTTTGGTGGCTATGGCTTTCTCCAGTCAATAATGCCAACGACCGTTCAGGTGAAAACTTTGTACTTGTCCCCTTCATAATAATCTCACTTTTGAAATGATAATTTAACCAGTATCTTTTAGGACTTAAGCATCGTAATAATTTTCCGCAAACTGAAATGCACCTTGGAAATAACAGAAGCTCTTTGAAATAGCTTGGCACTAGCTGGGGGGGGGGGGGGCATTAGCATAACAATATTCTCAACTACTCCCCCCCCCACCTTGCATCTTTCCCGTTTCTCCCTCTCTGACACCCAGGCTATCCCCTCTAGATTGCTATGTATTGAGAAACAGAGATGGGCTCTGAAGCATGATGGGGTATCAATAAGTTTTAAAGGCAATTTGATAAAGAGGCATGCAGTTCGAGATCGATCGGCCTGATTCCCGTGAAGCCTAAAGTAATTACACTGAAGACTGCACTCATTTGGAGGATAGGCCTGACAGAACTCTGTCATATACTTTTAAATATATATTACATCATGCTATTAAGCTCTATTATAGAGAAAGAAACACTCGACTCAGTTGTTAAGAGGTACAGTAATCAAATAGGCATCGCAGCCTGGTCTAAACAATAGGAAAGTATTCATCCATCTGCCCACACACCCGTTCATTCACTCATTTGGTGGCAGGTACCTCATTAGTTGGCTCCCTGCTAACTTTTAGAAATACAGCAGAGGCATCTCACTTTATGGTGATGAAGACCTGCAATTAACATACTGTGGAAGATGACAGAAGTAGGTCACAAGATGATCCGTGTTTCGATGACTAAAGCAGAGACAGGGAAGTCAGGAGAAGACCGTTTAAAGCCAAGCATCATACAAGGCCTCCAAAAGGGTAGAGTCAACTAAATATTTACCCAGTGGGAGAAAGACAGCTACGGACATTGATAAGGAAGAGGACCATGGTAGAAACAATAGTAGGTACTTTTATAGGTCTGCTATAAAAAAAAAAAAAGTCCTGGGTAAAGTGGGCTAATCTTAAAGTGATTGGCTTTTCCTTTGAATGAGAGGGCAAGCTGAGGATACAACTGAGCAGAGAAGACCTGTGAGTGGGGATCATTCCTTAGCTATGCTGAGACGTCTGAAGGCGGCTAGAATCACCCAGAGGGAAGGCAGCAGATTGAACTCTGTGGTAGCCACATGGGTGACGAGAGAAGGTTATATACTCTGAAGTCCTTAAAGGCAGCAACAAGGAGACATGTTGACTCATTGGAGGTTGGATTGAGAGGAAACAAAGAACTAGAGACAAATCTGAGGTCTTTGACTAAGGAAATGGGAGGGTAGGAAAAAAATGTCAAAATGAGCAGAGAGGCTGGGGAAAAATAAATATAACATTAAACAGTATTGAAAATATCACTGGCCAAACAGGAGAGAATCTACTACTATTCCTTTGTTCAATGAGGACAATATCCAACTGTCTTTTACATACTGGTCTCTCTCTCCATAGATCAGTGCAGCCACCTCAGTCCTCATCAGAGAAGCTTCCTGTGGCAGGAATGGAGGCTAATATAGATTCACCACTGGTCAACATGCAGAGAAGAAATGTCTGGGAAGTGCTCGGCCATAAGCAACCTGTAGTCTCAATTTTCTTAACCAATATATTTTATTACAACTTATTAACTGAGCACACGTCACTTATAACCCGACTAACCAAAACAATAGGAAAAGAGGATTAAGGAACATACTAACAAAACCGTAAGGATACCAGTTCCAAGGAACGATTCTTCTGGCGTAATCAGCAGGATTTCTTCTGCTGGAACCTGGTGTAACCAGAACCTGGAACTTCAACAGGATCCTGAGACCGAAGCCTTCCTCGAGTGGTTCTCTCTAGGAGAGCCTCGAAGTGCAGCGATGAACAGCCAAAACTATCCAAAGTCTCCAAAAGCCCCGCCTCCAGCTCTGGGCTCATTTATATATCTCCTCCCAGAGTTCGTTCACGGGATCTTTTCAGCTGGCAACAATCAAGCTCCCCACTCCAATGAGGTGGTTGGTCTTCTAGTGAATTAACATCACCTGTTCTCTGACGAGACCATTTCGATCCCACACTTGGGATCATGAAAAACAAGTTTATCTCTCCTTCAACAACCTACCTCCTCCTCCTCCTCCTCCTCCTCCTCCTTCTCCTTCTCCTTCTCCTTCCCCTTCTCTCAAAGGGATAGCTGGAAAACAGGACCTTCTGGAAAGGACAGGGCCGTTGCTTTCATGAACTCACAGCAGCCATGGTTGCAGGCACAAGACCTGTACAAGATCAAGCCAATGAGGTTTTCAGTATGTAAGGGGAGGGGCTGATGAGCCCCCTACACTTAGCTGAGGAGCTGTTAGCAGTTGATATCTGATGTGGGAGAGTTAAGTTTTCTTTGGGGATATTTCACTGCTAAATTAAATTGCCCGTGCTCCAGTGGGTGCCTCAGACTCTTGCACACATTTGTACACATGCAGGCAGCACTAGTTAGACTCAATAGGGTAGCTTTTTAAAAAAACAGGATATGAAAATGTGAGAGAATCCCAGAGGAGTCCAGGAAGAGCTGAAACAGAGGAAGAAGGGGTGGATATGATCAAAATTCATTGTATACATATATGAAATCCTCAAAGAATTATTAAAAATAGGCTCCTTTTTAAGATTTGTAAAATGCCTCTGGCCAAATGGAGAAAAAAAATATTTCCATCGCCTTTAATCACCCACGGTCAGAAAGGATGAAGCAAAGATGACCCCTAACTGGAGATCAGTTTTTTTTATATGGGGTACTTATAACATACAGATAGTAAACATCTTTGGATCCGCAGATTGTAAATATCTTTTGCTCTGAGAATACCTTTCAAGCTTAAAACATGATTCTAGAAACATAGGTTTTGTTCATTTTGGGCATTGGTTCTCCATTGCATAAATGAAATTGTTCACTTGGGGGGAAAATAAATAGTCAACACCTATTATAGACCAGGCAAGATGCCGAGCAACGTCAGTGGAAACGCTAGGCATTGGGGGTATAATTATGAACAGTGCATGCTTTCATTTGTTGCCTTTTCATCTTTTTCTAGCATTTTGATAATATGCCTCTGTTATAAATAGGCTATTAGGAGGTAAACAGTACTGTGCAGTCTCCAACCTGGACACTGATTTAGCCAGAAATGACTGGTAGGAATCTTGATCTGAAAGCGCCAAGCAGGGAGAATGAAGGGGAACGCTGCTTTTGAAATGGATGTTAAATATGAGTGTGACCTACGAGAGAGCGAGGCCATTCATATTTACTATGTAAAATGTTTTCCATTACAGAGACACTTCGGCTGTGCCATCTTCTAGATTAGGAAAATCAGACATGCCACATTAGCGATTTCTCTGGGGCCATGAAGCTCTCAGGAGCTTGGGGGAAACCATACATCAGAGTAATAATGGCTATGCTAACGTTAGACCGGTGGAGAAGGAGGAAAACACTGGAGATGGATTGAAAATGCCACTAAATCAAAATGACTGAGGCAGCGCACTAAATTGGCAGAATTAATCAAAGGGTAACTTTGACGGGGGTTCACAGGGGTGAGGAGCATGGCACCTGATTGTCAGCAGGAACCCTAGAGGCGCAGAAGCCACAGTGGACTCGCCCCACTCACCCCTGCCACAGAACTGTCAGCAGCCACTGAGAGGCATAGTGGACTGTTTCTTGGCAGTTCCCAAACGCAGTCTGATTTTCTTGAGCACACTCAGTCTTGTGCTAGTCTTTGACTCCTTTTTAACTTTAATTTTAATTTTGATTTTTTTTTTCTCCCTGCTAGGGAAGTAAATTTCTTATTTGAGATCCAAAGATATGGTAGAGTCCCAAATCTCCCCTTTGCTTTATCAGAAAGCGTGCATGCTCACGTTGACCCGCATGTACCGTACCGCTTGTCACAGTTTTTTTTTCTTTTTTTAAAAACCACTTATTTGCAGTATAAAACTTCTACAGAGTCTGGGTTGAAATGTTATTAAAAGTGTCTCTTTGTATTCATCCTTTTGGAAGTAATTAGCAAGTTACTTTTTTCACTAGTATTAATTTTAAGGCATTTTCCTTCTCATTATTAAAGATTCACTTCTTCTGTTCTTATGGATGAGGTACAGAGTCACAGAGGTGAGGTCTCAGGAAATCACCCAGGGCTGGGCATTAAATCGGTTATGCCTTTCTCCAGGCCCCTCCTGACTTTTAGATCAATCAGATTTTACTTTTGAATGTTTTTGAGCTTCAACGAGAGAATCCACTAACTGAGCTGGAATGCACCCCGCCACTTCTGTCCAAAGCCAGCCCAGAGACAAAGGAGCTGGCCTCTCTGTGTGTCACCTAATGGAATCTCTCCCAGGTCCCCAGCTAAGTGCAGGAAAACTCAAGTTTTAGGCCGGTCTTCAACTTCCTAATCCCACCCTGGGGCCTTTCTGCTTGACCTGGCCATCACTGCTTAGCAGACTGGTCTAGGCAGGCTGGACAGCCTCCTGCACCCCTGGTGTTGAGGGGAGTCTGAAGGGAGCCTCACTGTTCTGGCTTCGAAAACGCCCTGGTGGCCTGACTAATACTCAGCTTCTAGGGGAGCTCTTCTTCCCGCCTTGTTTAATGAGCTAGATCTTTTTCTTTCTCCTTTTTTTTTTTTTTTTTTGTTACCGCGTTGTCTGGGGGAGGGGGTGCAGGATAGTATTTTGGCCACCAACCGATAAGTTAGAGAAAAGTTCCTTTATGGGAATCCTTGTTCTGACTGACTTTTCAAAACAATTTCCATTTGACTTTCACAATGGCTACAACATAAAAGTGATTTGTTGGGTGTCACTAATGACCTTTCCCTGGAAAGCCGGATTCAGATTCCTGACGACAGTAAACAACATCTATCAAAATCTTCCTGCAGCACCTTGGAGCCAACAACTGTCCCGACATTGCCTCTTAGTCCTTCTAAATTAACCACATCCTGCGCACCACATAAGCGCGCTCGTGCACACATGAGGCTGATTGATTTACACGTGTATTTTTGGCATTTATAGTTGATGAAGATGGAAATTGGGAGCATTCTCCAGGCAGAAGAAACTCATCTGAAGTTCTGGGAAAATCATGGATCCTCATTTGTAACTTTGATACCCATGTTCCCACTGTGAAGTTTTAGAGATAATTAGCATGTGCCTATCATTGGGAAGAACGGGACATCAGTGCAGTCTTTTTCTTAAAGCTGGAGGAGGCAGCTGAGGACACAGATCAGAGAGCATCACAGAAGAATGTTTCAGCCCCTCACAAGAATAAGGCAGCTTTACACCAGTTGTTCTTAAAAAGAGGGCTATTCTTCAAAAGTGGTTGTATTCTCTATTTCAATGAGAAAACATTCCACCCACAGTGACAAGCATTTATGTAAAAATGTCAAATCTCAAAGCCTGAGCAGAGGGCTGAGTCTCTGCAAACATCAAGACCTGAGTTCAAAGCCCCAACACTCAGGTAAAAAGCTAGGCAGTGCTGTGTGCGCCTGTGCTCATAACCTCATAACTGGAGGGAAGAGATGGGTAGATTCCAAGAACTCACCATCCAGATGGACGACCGGGTAAACCGGCCAGCCTCTGCTTCAGTGAGAGAACCTTCATCCAAGCAGTGAGGCAGACAGAGACACCTGAAGTCCTGCTCCATCATATGCACACACCCAGTCAAACACACACAAATGTTTAAATAAAAATAAAAATAAAAAAAGACTGAATCCCATTGTTTCAGGCTCACATACCTCAGTAACTGACATTCGTCATCATGACATGACCTCACCAGAGAGGACTGTTTGGGACCCTTTTGATTACTCTTTGCCATTTTAGAACAAGGCAGGCAAGGCGATGCTCACAAGAAGGTAAACCACTGATACTTGGTTATGCAATTTAATCTTTGATGCTTAAAGGATAAACACTACAGTGATAGCAGAAGGAGTAATAAAATCAGTGTATGCAACTTTACACTAAGTGAATTAAGAATACCAAAAGACCTAAAAAACAGGACCACCAGCACCAACAGGAGACCTTTCTTCGACCTCACAACTGCGAAGATGACCGTTGTGATCTCTTCCCAATACACTAAGGGACTTAAGATGTAGAAAGCTCAAATGGGTTGCTCAAAGCTTGGTCAGCCATGCCTCCAAAGGCATGGCTCTAGGGAAGAAGTGCTGAAGGAAAACACAGCAGGAAGTGAAGCTTTCAGGCGGTAAAGAGGCCAGTGTTGGTGGCCAGATAGCGAGGGAAGGTGAAGGAAAAGATTGGGTATCAAATCGGACTCATTCCAGGTATGTTTGATAGATGATAACACGTTGATACACATCAAGTATGACCACGTAATTTCACAGCATAAGTAGTAAATCCTGGGGAAATCTGTGTTAAAAGTATGCTTAGATTTATGGGTCCCCCTTCCCACAAACTTTAACACATACACCAAGTGTTGCTTATAGTTCCTGGTGCTTGGAAATTACCTAAAATTCAAGACCTAAAATTTAGTGAAGGAACTCCTTGACGAACCCCTGCTCTTGAATAGAGATGACCTAAGTCCCAAGGGTTCTTCTTCCTGCTGGGCCACCATTATCTCTGCAGTGATTCACAACTGCTGAATAGAACCTCCCTGGGGGTTGCCCCCAGAGTTCCTCCCCTGGGGGCAAAGGTTGACTAGCTTCTGAGCATGCTCTGCTAACACCTTCTGCACGAATTTTAACCACAGTTCCACCAGCTGCTTCTGGGAAAGGAATCAAGCTTATTAGGAAATCACAAGAAGTTCCCAGTCTTCAGGCTACCCCTTAAAGAAATCACAGACATGGGCTGGGCGTGGTGGCGCACGCCTTTAATCCCAGCACTCGGGAGGCAGAGGCAGGTGGATCGCTGTGAGTTCGAATCCAGCCTGGTCTACAAAGCGAGTCTAGGACAGCTAAGGCTACACAGAGAAACCTTGTCTCAAAAAAACTCAAAACAAAAACAAACAAAAAGCAAAGAAATCACAGACTTGCCTCAATTTCTGTGAAAACAAGAAAACAAAGTCTAGAGATCAGACCTATCATAAACGCATTTCTCACTAATCTTTACTCCTTAGAAGACATTTTGGTGATCTATTTTTGTTAGCGTTAAATTAATCATGTCCCAAAATGTTTTGCAAGTCCTGTTTTGTGCATGTCAACACTTCAGAAAGCGAGAGTCTCCTGAGCTAATTTGTACTTAGTGACATAAACAGGTTGATAAACTCAGATTATTGCTGAGGATGAAAAGATTTGATCCATTCTAGGTCTATGCTGATTTGAGATTTTTATCTGGTCATGCAACATCTATGCCTTCTGTATCCTGTTTGGCAGTTATGATTTTTTTTTCAATATTTTTGTTGTTGTTGTTGTTGTATCCAAGGGCACATGTGCCATAGTGCAGTGGAAGATATCACAGAACAACTTTGTGGTGTGTCTTTTCTCCTTCAGTCTTTAAGTGGGCTCCAGAGAGCTCATATTGCCAGGCTTGTGTGGCAGCAACTTACCCACGGAGCCATTTTGCAGCGTCCCCCCAATCCCACTCCCCAGAAGCTACTACTTTCTGTTCCAGAATATAACTGAACTGAGGGGTGTCCTTGTTGAGTTTTATACTCTGTTCCCATGGTCAGTCTTTCAATGTCTAAGTGCTTTACCTTAACTTCACTTTTATGGCCCATGGACCTTTATTAAAGGGGGTCTTTTGGCTTTCAAAAGGAAGTGTTCGAAATGGAAAGGAGAAGAAAGAAGGAGCCAAACTAGAGAAGAGAAAAGGCAGAAGAATATGAAGACTCAGCAGCAGGAGTACAAATCCAGAGCCAGTCAGCAAAGAAGTGTGATGTCAGAGACGGAAGAGGCAAGAAGAGAATACGGAGGGAAGGTGGTATGGGAGGACCAAAGGCCAAAGATGGTGTCTGGAATGAAGAAAGGGCTTAATAAACATTAGTTGCTGTAGCTATTGTTCAGGACACTTATTAAACAATGTAGCTTGTTAATAAGTGTGTGTGTGTGTGTGTGTGTATGTGTGTGTGTGTGTGTGTGTGTGTACGATTATATTTGGGGAGTATAAGAGCTTCCTAATGTTTTCCTTATACTGACCCTTTTGATATTCAACAGTGGATCTTCAAACTCAGAAAGGACTGAGCGAAAAAAATAAAAGAGAAGTACCTTTCTTTAGAAGTTGAAAGCTTGGCCTTTGAGGTCTCAGCTGTGCGGGCCCGGAGAGGATGCAGGCAAGAAGACTTGGTGAGATAACGGAGATTTCATCCTTCTCTCTAAGAGCCATGGGGTTCCCTGGGTCCTGGGGCTGTGGTTGGACAGTGATTGGTGGCCAGCAGGGAGAAGGAGAAGCTAGCCATAGGGGCTGGTCAGACCAGAGACAGTATGGACAGAAACAAGCACAGGGATGGCATGTAGATCTGCCAACACATCAATGGCAGGCACTACTCATGTCATAAGAGAAGGGATGGCTTACGTCACATTAGCAGATGCTAATGACAGTCACAGGACATCTGCAGCCCATTGTTGAATTCCTACGGTAAGCCTCCTGAAGCACCTTATATATACCAAACCTCATCGACTCAACTGCCCTAAAAGGTAGATATTAGTTGTGAATTCCATGTAGTTAAATGCTCACCAAGTCGTTAAGTCACTATGGAAGGCCATATAACTTAGCTAATAAGTATTGAGTACAAATAAATGATTTGAGAAAATTTTTTATCTGGAGCCTACAGGAGAGACTAGAGGGGTGCACGGACTGGATTTGCAGGAATTAGAGAAAAGAGAGAACTGAATCAGGCAGGGATGTGAAGGGGTACATATAGAGAGTCTGGGGCCTGAGGGAAGATACTTTCAGGTGTCAAGGATGACTCCAGACTTTCTGGTCCCTGTGTCTGGGAGATCAGAAACACAGAGAAGCAGAGGATTAAGAGTGGAGAGATAAGTCATATCAGAAAGAAGCTTGGGCTCAATCCCGCCTTAAAGTCAGGGCAAAGATTGCAACACAGCAGAAACCATCACAACACACCATCATCCATAATCGATAAGTAATTCAACTGCAATTTCTCATCTCATCAGATGCCTGATAATCGATCCCTGTGTCTAATTGCTTAAGTCACAAAATTGAGAGCATTATGACATGGCACTAAATCAAGACCAATGAAGACGATGGAAAGATGTAGCATCCAGAATTCCTTCTTAAAATATTTCACAGATAAAACCAGATAATAGGATTCTGGCCTTGGATTTTTAAAAAATCAAATTTTAAAGGACTTGTGCAAGGTAGAATAATGGTCCCTCAAAGATGCTGTCTTAGCTCAGGCTGCTACATAACAGCTTATTACAGACATGTAGCTTAAATAGCATACTTCATTTCAGATAGGTAGGTGTGGGAGTCCAAGAACAAAGCATTATAAGATCAATTGTCTGATGATGAAGCCTCTCTTCCAAGTTCCTAGCCGTCACCTTCTCACTATGTCTTTGCATGGCAAAAAGAAAAAAACCAAAGAGATCACAGACGCCCTTCTCATGAGGGTATAGGTCCCGCAGGGAAAAGCTCCTCTCACCCCCACCCCCCAGTGAGAATAAATTACTTGTCAAAGGTTCCAGCTTCTAACAGTATCACGTTGGTAGTTATAGTTTTAGCCTATAAACATTAGAAAAACACAGTCAGTCCACTATAGATGCCCATAACCTCATTTCCAAATGTTGTGAATAGTTTAGGTTATTTGGTAAAAGAGGGATTAAAGTTGCTGATGAAATTAGGACTGTTTGTCAACCTTAAGTCTAACTTTAACTAAAGGAATTGCTTTAGTTTATCCAAGGTGGACTACATGATCACAAGGTATTTTAAAAGGTTGGGGGTATGACAGAAGATAACTGGAAAGATGGCCAACATCAGAGAGGTGCTCCAACACTGCTTATTTTAATGATGGAAGGAAATGTTTTTAACAGAAGGCATACATGTACTCTCTAGAAGCAAGGCAAAGTTTGCAATCACATTTTCCCTTAGAGCTTCCAGAAAAGAATGCACCTAAGCTAGCACCTAGATTTGGGCCCAGTGGGACCCATTTTGTACTTCTGACATTCAGACGGTTAGATGATGCATGTCCGTTATCTTAAGCCCCTAAGCTTGCAGTTATTTGTTACAGCTGTCATGAGGAACGAATATGGCACATTGGAAAACAAACTATTTCTTCAGATAGTTCAGATTTTCATTTCAGCCACGGATCTGCAGAATGACACTTGTCTATGTGAAACAAACAATCACCGATTTCCACTTGTGTTCCTCGCCATGTGGACAGCCAACTAAGAACTGAGCATAAAAATGTCTAACTTGGTCATCTTTTAGTCAACATTTACACTGGAGACAAGTCTAGCATCTCCTGAGAGAAAAAAATCTTCCTTTTACCTGGGTGTATCCCCTTGAAAACCAAAGGTGGCCAAAACTAGCAATTTGTCTTAAAAAAAAAAAAAAAAAAAAAGGAAGAACTGTGATCCTTTGTTTTAGCATCATGACATAAGCGAAGAGAGCCTGGCTTCAGGAAAACTTCTTAAACTGTCAGTAGTTGACACAAAAAGATGGTTGTATCATTTCCTTACAGTCAGGTTCCTCCCTGGGCCCTCTGTCAGTCACTATAGCTGCTCTTCCTGCTATGGCTTCAGGGTCTTCTGAGCAGGATGCAGGGTTAAGGGTCATGTAGTCCCATTCAGATCAGTGCCACCCTTAACCTTATTAAGAAACAGGACAAGAAAAAAAATAAAAATAAAAAAAAATAAAAAAATAAAAATAAAAATAAAGAAACAGGACAAGAGAACTCCAGGCAGTGTGCGGGGCTGTAGTCCCATTAAACTTCCTTTAACCAGGTCCCCGGTGGAGGGTGATAACACAACGGACGCTGCCTTCAAATGTAGAATGAAACCTACCCTGTTCGGGGGTCAGAAAATAGGGGAGAGCTCCGTGTGGTTAAAAGAGCACTTTGGTTCATTTAGTATGACTTACTGCTTGGGGGCACCTGGGATGGAACCAGCTTTGTGCTAACTCAACATTATCACCTGCGCAGGAAACTGCATTACCCACCTGCTTAACTCAAGTCCGTTACAGAAAACAGCACCTCTGACCTCACTTTCAGGCTTTGAATTTCATGAGCGAACACAGATCCTTTAATAGAATCAATTGACCTCTAGCCGCATCAGGAGCCAATGTCAAAAAACATAAGCGTCGTCCTAGGAGGAAAAGAACAAAAGCGGTAGCCAAATAGAAATCCGTATCAGTTGCTGAGAATTCCTTCTGCCAACGAGTGCTCAGACCTCAGCTTCTTTTTCCTGTCCCAATAGTCAGGTGTTTAATGATCAACCAAGAATTTCTGAGAGTTTGGCCAGGCATAGTGGACAGACCCAACAAGTATGCTTAATGCAAGCATGCTTAATGCTGTCTAGAAATTTGTAATTAAGTTAGGAAAATCATCCAGAGATGGTTACAATGAGTACTGTATGCTTCGTTATGTATTTGCTGGTCTTGCCTCTATACCATAGACGCAAGGACATGTGTCTTATACTATTATATCCCTGGTGTCACGCATAGGCGTGTATTCAACATATGTATGTATCTGTGAATGTATGTATGTATGTATGTATGTATGTACATATATGTATTTTTAATTGAAGCTATAGACATAGGAACAGTAGCACCAAAATTTATTTGAAGATTTTAAAATGCAAAAGCATTTTTGTTGTTGTTGTTGTTTTGTTTTGTTTTGTTTTGGGGAGCCTCCTAGGTGATTGATTGGCCATGTCAGGGTGAAGCTGAACATCTCCTTCCCAGCCACGGACTGTCACAAACTCAGCGAACACAAGCAAGCCCTGTTCTATGAGAAGCGCATGGCTGCAGGGGTAGCTGCTGGTGCTCTGGGTGAAGAGTAGAAGAGCCGGCTGTGTGGTCCAGATCAGTTGTGGGGATGACAAACAAGGCGTTCCCACAAAGCAAGGTGTAATGACCCACTGTAGACTCTGCCTGCCATCAAGCCGTCAAGTAAAGGCCACTCTTGACATGGACCAAGGAGAACTGGAGGGAGGAAGCACTGTCTGTTTGCAGACATAGTGTAGATGCCAGTCTGAATGCTCTCAACTTGGTTATGGTTGTTGAAAACTGGAGAGAAGGACTGACGGATACCACTGTGCCTCCAGCCTAGGGCCCAAAAGAACTCGGAGAAACTGAATGATTTTCAGTCTCTCTGAAGAAATGACGCTTGCCAATGTATTGTCAGAAAGACAATGTTTAATTACCTTAAACAAAGAAAGCAAGAATCTCAAGACCAAGACACCCAAGACTCAGCATACTGTTACTCCGCATGTTCTGCAACACAGATGCTGACGTACTGCTCTAATGAAACAATGCACTAAAAAATAAAATAAAATAAGGAGGATGCAGCAGAGTATGCAAAACATTTGGTCAATAGAATGAAGGAAACCAAAGTAAAACAGCAGGAACTCACTGTCAAGAGACATAGGCTGTCCTCCTCTCTCAGAGCCTCTATTTCTGAGTCCAGTCAAAAATAAGCACTTAAGAATCCACAAGTAATAAACACATGGTTTGACGATGAGAAATGAAGATCGTGAAATGTAGCATAGGAATTATGTTATACTAAGTGTTTAAAGCCACATTTCCCAACACTACACGTAAGATTAAGAATATGCTACGTGCACATAAGAAACACATGTATGTATGTGCACCTATATATGTATGGAAGAAATTTAAGAGACCAAAGGACCTCATGTATTATAGAATGAATCCTGAAGAAGTTAACCATCCATCAATTGCTCTTTATTTGGATACAGAGTTCAAGTAAAAGATCAAATTTATGGAGTTAAGAAAGATTGTTCCAGTTGGGCATGTGGCTAAATGGATAAACTGATTGTATCCCAAATATAAGGACTACAATTTGGAGCCTCAGAACCCACATAATATGCAGGAACACTTGTAATCCCAACACTTAGGAAGCAGAGGGAAAGGATCTCAGGGCAGTCTAGCCAGCTGGATTACCCAATTGATGAGCTCTAGGTTCTGCTGAGAGACTTTATCTCAATAAGTAAAATGAAAAAAATGGGGAGTGTTAGGAAGATACCTGACATCAACTTCAAGCCTATACTCTATCTATCAGTCTATCTGTCTGTCTATCTATCTATCTATCTGTCTGTCTATCTATCTATCTATCTATCTCTTGCCTCTCTCTTTCTTTCTCTCTCTCTCTCTCTCACATGCACGAATATGCACACACCTGCACATTAACATATATACACAGGTGTGCACACACACACACATGCACAGTAACACAAACACATAGATGTGCCCATGCACATATGAACACATACATAAGCACATAAATAACACACACACATACACATAAGATAAAGAAAGATTATTTTCACTTGTTCATTTTCCAAAGAGTAGTGAAAGACACATTCAACTCCACAGTCCTTAGCTTCCTACTTCAAGAAGAAGCATAAAGAAATCTGTAGTACTATATGAGAGCAGAAGAAGGGGCTCTAGAAAGTTGGCGATTCAAAGCAAGTTGGCCACTCTTTCATCTTTGTGAAATACAGTGTAGCTCTAAGTCCTATACTCTTGACCTTGCTCTGGGTCTCGCAAGCTATGAGACCTAAGGAAACTGTGTGCCTCACACATGCCTACCTGTGGGTAAGGGTTAGTAACATTAACTACGTTGCAGGCTAAGGAATAATGGCAGAGACAACAATACAGTGTGCTATGTGGTTGGTTCCATCTCTAATTCTCCTTTCAGACTCTCTGATAGTGGACAGTGAGCAAAACTAACAGGTATCACCTCTTGACCACCAAAGAACTCAGGAGCTGACACGCAATCATCCATGTTATCTCCCTTTGTTATGGGGTGCCCAAAAGAGATGACCACTCAGACACAGGTTACAGCCAACTGAAATTCTTCATTGCAGCCAGCTGGGACTACACTGAGATGTTTGGGTCGCAAGTATAGCTCTCAGCATTTAGAGCAAGAAGCTTGTGAAGGCAAAAACCACATCCTGGTGTCTTACTTGGCAGCTACAGGGGTGACTTTTGCACAAGCAAGCCATTTAACAGAAGCTAAAGTAAGCTAGCTGGAGCATCTTGATAGTCCTAGAGTAGAGCTAGGTAATTTTCCATCAGGAAGATCAATTTCTAGTTAAACCTTAACAGGCCTCGGCAAGAATACAAGATGGAGGAACTTCTGCATGGTCTTGCCCTGTTAACATTCCCCACTGGTTCTATGGGCATCAATCAAATTCTTGATTCATACTGTCTAGGGGAGCATAGTTTGTCCTAAGGACCAGTATTTTAACTGGGTTTGCTCTCTGTTTGATGTAGTTGGCTATGCAGTTTATGATGCAGGGTCCTGCTGTTCACCTGATCAGAATAAGACTCAACTGTCTATCTAGTGATGACAATAAGGTCATGGAGAACAGCTAAGCAGGGACTGATACCAATTATCTGATTTGTATCTACTTTCTTTTCTTTACTTGATTTTTTTTTTAACCATGTTAAAAGTTTTCCTAATTTCCACTGATTGGTTGGCATAGAAACAGCAAGTTTCTCCTAAAGCCATGCAAAACCCTCCCTGTTTCATAAAAATGGGGTCCATCCAAGCTCCTTGAGTTCCATGGGACTACCTCTGCAAGGTAGTCAATTTGGCTCTCCAGCTTGGAGATAAAAGTCTTTAAATAGCCTGAGTCTAAATCTATCTGGAAACTGAGTTCCCTAAGTTGTTGGTTCCCAACAATCAAGGCAGAGGTGTCTTTGGCAATTGTACCAATATAACTGCTCCTACTGGAACCAGGACAAGAAATGGAACCTGTTTGACCTGTATGAACATTGAGTTAAGGTCAATATGAGATCTCTCTTTTTCTCCCTTGTGGGGAGTAAACTTTCCAGCAAATCAGAGGAGGCACATTTAGTCAAACCATTTGTATAAGCATACCATGTAATTTGAGGAAATGGCGCGGGTACCTTGTCCTTGGCGAGACAACCCACCATTGGCAGGGCATGCACAAAAATGAAATCCCCAAAGGCCTTCTTCTAGCCAGTCTTCTCTACTGAACCCATGCTTCCCCTGAATCCATAACACTCCAAGCCTGGTAGAGACTTAAGAGAGCAGAGACCTACCCAAAAGACAGATTACCATCCCCAGTTTTTCTGAATTCCCATATTCATGTTTGGGGTTAATGGGGATTTTACATCTTAGATTATTAAACTCTAGGCAGTACTATCTTTAAGGGGTCCAAATCCCAAGTGATGGTTCAACTGTCCTCAGTGGCCTTTTCCCCCAAGGGATAACACCAGCCACTTTGACAGCAGTTGGGGTGGTGAGCATCCCTTTCAGGCAGGTTCCAGAGTCCAGGCAAGAATCCTCTTGATCCAAACCAAGTCTCTTGACTGAAATAGTGGGTGGATTTGGAGGTGGGAGAAGGCAGGATTCCCTCAAAGTCTTGACAGTAGCCCAGCAAACTTTATTGCAAAGCCAGAAAAGACTTGATAAGAGAGTGATGAGACATTTCTGTCTGGGGAATATCTCAGAGGTGGTCTCTGAGGCATCATTTCCAAAGCCCCTAGTGGTGAGGAGTATATCAGGCCCCGAACAGGGGGACAGGGAGGAGGTCGGCTCAAGTTTTCACTGGTTTCCAGGACCATTTTGGTCAGAGTCTCCTTAAGAGTTTTACTCATCTTTTCTACCTGACATGCACTCTGTGGCCTATACACCCAGTGAATTTTCCAATTAATATTTAATACCTTTGTTAGAACTTGAGACACTCTGGCTGTGAAGGCCAGACTATTGTCAGATCCCAATGCTAAAGGCAGTCCAAACCTAGGAATTATTTCCTGAAAAACTTTCTTAGTAATTATTGGCGCAGTCTGTTTGGATGGGGTAGGCCTCCACCCATCCTGAGAAGGTGTCTGCAAACACGAACAAATATTACTAGCCAAAAACAGTAGGCCAGATTTCAATAAAGTCCAACTCCCAGTGTCCCCCAAGCTCATATCATTGAGCCTAGATCCTTGTAGGGGTTTACCTGAGTGTAGGCAGCACATCTGAAAGTAGTGTCTCTAATTATGCTTTCCAAAATTGGAGCATAAGACCTGGATCTGCAGAGATCAGCAGTTCTGGTGGTTCCTAGGCGGGTGGCTTGGTAGAAATCAAAAACCGGTCTCCCTCCCAGACCCTAGACCCATGGGAAGGGTGAGAGTGTTCTGTCTGGAAGCACCCACTATCCTTGCTTATCCTGTGCGCCCGGTTGTTGTTATACCCAGTCCATCTTGCTCAGGGTGTACTAGTAAACTGGGCTATGTCAGGGCTACCAAGACTTGGGGAGCCACCTCCAAGGTAGCCAAGTCAGCTGCTCTGTTGCTTCTAGCTTTTGAGGACCCTCCTTGTTGGTGTCCTTTGCAACAGGCAATGGCCACCCTCTTTTGGAACCAGATAGCTTAAAACGGGGCTAAGGTTTCTTCTCTACTTTGAATTTCTTTTCTTCCCGAGGTTCGCAATCCTTTTGCCTTGTGTACAGCCCCATGGCCATGGGTGTGGCAAAAGCATATCCACGATCATATACATTTATATGGCAAGAGCCTTATCTTTCTACCAAAGGAGTGTTTGAGTCAAAGCTAAATTTTCAGTCTATTGCGCTGAGGTTCCCCTGCTTAAAGATTGTGCCCAGGTAGTCTTATCTCAGGCCACCCCAACTGCCCCTAAATCCCATCATGAACAAAACTGGTTCTTCAGTGGTTGTTTATATGAGAAGGCTGCCTACATACCAAAGCAGGGTGCTTTGTAGATATTTTTTGACAGTGGCCATGCAGGGTCTGCAGGGAACAGCATATGAGTGCTTCACTGATGGGACTCTACGCAGCAAGGCCCATAGAAACCCCTTCCCACTTGTCAAGCGCCTGTGGGTGAATTTCGGTGGCCTCTGTGCTTATTAGCTAGACCGTGTGTGCGACAAGCTCTCTTTGCTTTCCCTATGCTGTTTATATTCCTAGTACTATAGTTTCACTTTGTCAGTCATGGGCAATGCTAGGAACACACAGGCCAAAAGCCCCATGGATGATTCTATGTTTACCTCAAACTCTTTCAAGGGGTAAAACTCTCTCTATCAATCCTCCACATGTGACCATTAATCTTGGGTAATTTGGGGCACACAATCATGTCTTGAGAGAAATAGCTAGTCACACTGAGTAAGCCTTAACAGTTGTGGGGTGCAATTGGGGTCCTGCTTGAATAACTGTTCTGGGGAAGGTACGTCTTATCAGCAGAGACTTAAAACAATGGATCTTGATGGGATGGAGAGATGGCTCAGAGGTAAAGAGCACTGGCTGTTCTTCCAGAGGTCCTGAGTTCAATTCTTAGCAACCACAGGGTGGCTCACAACCATCTATAATGAGATATGCTGTCCTCTTCTGGTGTGTGGGCCTACATGTAGGCAGAACCATAAATATATCTTTAAAAACAAAATTTAAAAATGGCTCTTGAAGAGATGGCATTGGAAATCGATGGGTACATATCAGAAAGGTTGCTTGGTACAAATGAGCACATCTCTGCAATTAGAAGTATTATGACAGGATGCTCTATTTGATGCCTTGGCGTAAGATCAACTTTAAATTGTACTTTCAAGGATAGAGGGGGATGGACTTATGCCCACAAATGGTTAATCTGTCTCTCACCTTGGACCACTGTGTAACCACATTGCTGCCAGCTAGGTATGTGCTCATGTCCACAGGACGTGCCTGGCTCAACATTTATTTTTGGCTTGCTGAAATTGTGCTTAGTAGTGCAAAATAAGGTTAGGAGCTGATCGTCCTAGTGGGAGGGGGAAGGAGGTAGGGAAACTCTGGGGGGGCTTTTATGATGATGGGCCTTTTATTATGCTGTTATATGAGTTTTAAAATAAAATATCAAATACTATCACTGCTCGGGTAACCAGGCTTGTGATTGTATAAATAAGGATGGTTCCAGCTATTTGGGGGCCATTTGCTTGAACACCAACAGGCACTCAGTGTCCTCATTTACACTGATGCCCCTTTCCTGTCTCAGGTTTGAACCCACCAGAGCAGGTCTTGGGCAATTTTTGTCTAAATTTCAACAGAATCTGTCCTCAGGATTTTCACAAAACAATGTTAATGAGCTTTTTGAACTGTTTCTCCTGGTCTATTTCTCCTATTTTCTCTCTGGTCTCCTTCCCTAAGGCAGTGATCTGCATGTGGGACAGTTCCTTTCTCTGCTTGCCTTCCTCTGAATCACAACTATTGGAAACATACTGAGCAATTTCAAGAAGTTGAGAGCTACTCATCCTTTCAAATCCATCTAATTTCTGGAGCTTTCTCTGTATGTCTTTGGCAACTGCATGGCAAAGGCAATATTAGAGGCTCACTGGTTTTAGGGGCCGTCTGGATCTACAGGAGTAAATACCTGATCTGCCTCACAGAGTCTTTCCAGAATCCCAGAGCGTGGTTTGTCAGGTCCTTAAATGGCCTGACTTAGATAAATTGGTATGTTTTCTGCCTTCCACTTTTAACCCTCACCCCCACTCCCCAAGTAATGTTTGGTGAAGAAGTGTCAACACCCTCTTAGATAGTTTCCAACAGGCTGATGAGGGCTTATGGCTTCTCCAGAGAAAGGGGGAGTTTGGGGTCTTCCAATTGTATATGTCACTGATAGAGAACCATGAATGGAGAAGGAATTCAACTTCCATCTTTTCTGGGGGGGCACTGGGGGGAACTATTTTCACTATTTTCTCCTTCTTAGGGCACAAGTAGCAGGGAGGGAGGGAGGAGGAAGAGGAGGGAGAGAGAGGGAGAGAGAGAGAGGAGCTGAGCAAACAAGGAAAAGTTTTGGGTTTCTCTGAGCAATCCAGCCAGGATTCAGATCCCCAAGAAAAGGGCCTAGGTTTTAAGCCAAGGAGAAGTCTCACCCCAGAGAAAGCTATTGGCTATTACAGGAAAACCAATGGCTATCACTGCTACTCCAGCCACCAGTATAGAAACAGTTACAGCATCAGCCAGCTGCCAGCACTGTGCCCACTGTTGCTGTGGGAAGAGCGGTGCCAAGGCACAGGTGGGCATCCCAGCACAGCCTTGAGTCTGAAGGACATCACACCCCATCTGGGGACAGCAGTGGCTGTAGTCTCACAATAGCTCATTTCCCCTTCCCCTTCAGATCTCTTTCTTCAACCAACTAAACTGACTGAAACACAAAGAAAGAGACATAAGGAGACATAGTCATACAGAGAGAACATTCAGCAGAGACATCCAGGGGTGGCCACCACACATTCATACACTGGAACACACCAGAGGAATGGATCCTGCACACGGGATCTACCATCATGTCTGACCTTCCCTCTTGTGTCCTAACCAGATGATGTCTCCTATAGAGCAAACTTAACCTTTGGAGGTGTTCAGACAACGTGACTTTTGATTTATCTCTTCTTCTTTTGGGTGGAGGCATTGGAGTCCCTCCGTAGCACAGAACAGCAATCAATCAGAAAGAATTGTCCCATGGCCTTGGGACGTCTCAGGTTGTGCATTCCCTAGGAGCCCTCCCCAGCCAGAACACTATTCCCTGCTCCAGGTGCATCCCAAGGCACCTAAGTGTCAAGGTCCAGTTTCTGGGCAGCTCTCTGAGGACATAAAAAATGTTATAGGGAGCCTATCAGAGATAAGCACTCAAACACAGTTTGTAGCCAATTGAAAGTCTCTACTCCAACCAGCTGGGACAATACTCATGTATTCAGAGTTTCAAGCATTTAGTGTAAGAGTCCTCTGAAAGCAAAATTGTCTCCTGATTGTTACTCAGTAGCTGAAGGGGGGAGGTTTTGCACAAGCAAGCAGTTTAACAGAAGCTAAGAGAAGCTAGCCAGGGAATCTTGACCTCAGGTTCCTAGAAAAGAGTTGGATATTTTTCAAAGGGATTCTCCATCAAGGAGATGAAACTTTAGTTTAGCCTAAAATGGCCACAGGAAGAACACAAGATAGAGGAAGCTTTGCATGTCTTGCCCTGTCACACCTCAGAACTGTGATGCTGGTTATTGAAGATAGTAGAGCCTCTGCCATCTTGAGTGCCCAAGTAACCACATGGAGAAGAACATCCTTATTACTGTACACATTGCACAGGTTTCATGAAGATAAATCAATCTGTGTCCCAGATTTCAGGATGAAGTTATTACAAGAGTTCAACTTCATCCTCGAGAACTAACACAGAGAGAATTATACTGGAAACAATAACTTGATACCCAGGTATGAGGGCTCATACCTTTAATCCTGGCACTTGGGAGGCTGAGGCAGAAGAAATTCAAGGTTTGAGGCCACCACAGACTACACAGTGAGTTCAAGGCTGGTCTGGATTACAAGTTTGAGGAGCTGTCTCAAAAGTCCCAAAACAAGTAAATAGAAGAAAATTAATCTCTTAAAGGAGTAATGCAAAAACATAGCTAATAAGTTATGTTAGCTATATATAACATATATTATATAGCTACATATAGCTGTATAATATGCTGATAGCTACTTGTTGAATAAATGAACACATGTCAAATATTAACCATGAGCTTCAAGTTCAAGATGACCTTTCTTAAGATAAGCCTTCTTATTTCATTGTCAGAAGAATTTCAAGTCTCTCTTCTGGCTACTGCAACGGTGAAAGGCTTAGACGTTCCAAGCATTGTCTTAGTCACTGTTCGTTCTATTGCTGTGAAGAGACACCACGGCCAAGGCAGTTCTTAGAAAAGAAACCATTTAATGGGCACTTGTTTACACTTTCGGAGTGTTGCTCCATTATCGTCATGGTGGGGAGCACGGCATCACAAAAGCAGGCATGGTGTTGGAGAACTAGCTGAGGGTTACACCTTGATCCACAGACATCAAGGAGGAGAGAGAGAGGAAGGAGGAAAAGGAAGAGGAGGAGGAGGAGGGGAGGAGACTGGGCCTACTATGAGCTTTTGAAACCTCAAAGCCCCACTCTAGTGCCACGCCTACTCCACACCTCCTAATCCTTCCTGGACAGCTCATCAACTGGGGACTAAGCTTGAAAATAGATGAGCTTACATGAAGCTACCTCATTCCAAGCAACACATGCATCTTTTGCCCTCTGTCACCCATACTGTTTTGTCCCATGATTACCTTGATGCTGCTCTTAGGCTTGTCTCCGTTTGCTTCAAAAAAATGTAACCATGCCAGTTAAATAGCTTTTCAAAGATTCATGCAGTGAACACATAAGATACCACAAACATCATTGAAAACACAAAGTACTCTGAAAATACCTCTTCCAACTTGTTGTTTCTCGTCCCCTGTACTTCTGCTTTCTCTGCTATCCATGGAATCTTCTGGGCATTTTTCTCACTTCTGAAGACAAAGGACATATACACCAACAGCCCCTATACCAATGTATCACAAGCCAAATGACTTTGAACAACAGAAGAATTTGTTTGTTTGTTTGTTTGTTTGTTTGTCTCAGAGACATGTCGGAGGCAATTTTTCCTTTACTTCTCATCCAGATACAGCAGTTGTCGTCAATCTTCAGCATAAAGACTTATCCCTCCAATTTGTCTCCATCTTTTCAGGCCATTCTTCCTATGTCATTGTGTCCACACGTGACTGTGTTCATAGAAGAGCAGCAATATATTGGACTAGCACCTATCAAAGACACCCATACGACCTTAGCTTAACCAACTGTACTGGCAATAACAATATTTCTTTACTAGACCCATTCTGAGGCACCTGGGTTTTCAGAGACAGGAATATAACTTGACCTGCACTTGAATCACTTCAATTGCATTCCTAGGGAAACAGAATCAACTCCCATGAATTTGTCAACTTCATTACGTATTTGGTATTCTTCATGCCTTACACAATGTCCATCGCATCTCAGCTATTGTGCCAAAAGTCTTTTCTACAGAAGAAATCCACTATGATTTCCACCAAGAGTAACTGAAAATTAAAGACTTCAATATTAAAATGCATCAGCCAACTGGAGACAGCCAGAAGAAGAGGAAATAAAATTCCCGACAGTAGGATGCGCACTAAACAAAGACATATTGACATTGTGCAACTGTTTTGATGATTCTGAATGCAGGGCAAGGGCAAGAAATTTAGATTGTGAGCAGAAGGAAGGCTGGAGATAAGAAAGACAAGAATTTCTGCCATGTTTTGGGCAGGAAGACACAAAATTTGAGGCATTATGAGCCAAGATTTTGGTAACAAGGGAAACATCGACTGCTAAGCCTGACTTTGCATTTGGCCATTCCCATAAGCACATGCCAAACAGTACAACTCAGCCAAGTGGCTTAAAACTAAGCAGATACACTGAAAATCAGAGCAGAGTTTTTTTATGCTTTTGTGTCACAAGAAACAAAGAACAGGAGTTTAGGACCTGGCAAGGTGAAAGACTTAGAGAACTCCACTAACTCTTCAGAGCTTTTGGCCATAGAAGTAAAGGGAGCCAACAAACCGAGACATAGCCAAATTGAAATGTATCGTTTATTATGGTTAAGAAATAGCAGCATAAGTCAGGCATGGTGGTGCACGCCTTTAATCCCAGCACTCTGGAGGCAGAGGCAGACAGATCTCTATGAGTTCAAGACCAGCCTGTTCTACAGAGCAAGTCCAAGACAGCCAGGGCTACACAGAGAAATCATATCTTGAAAAACAAGAAGAAGAAGGAGGAGGAGAAGGAGGTAGTGGTAGAGGAGGAGGAAGAAAAGGAGGAGAAGGAGGAAAAGAAATAGGAGGATAAAAGATATCAACTCTGGGTTGGAGAAAATAACATTATCTAGAGACACTATAACTTTCTATTTATAATAGGAGAAAAGTAGCAAAAATTATTATTAGGCAGGTCAAGAAATAGGGCATGTTCAAATACCCAAAAACATTCTCATAATTGGTTCATATATTAGAGTTAGAAGAAAAAAAGTCTTGAAAATGTCTCTGGGTTATAAGTTCAAAACAATAAAGTAGAAGAATTTTCAAATAGATGAAAAGATGAGGAATTTTATCAAAGATCTGAAATGTAGAAGCAAAGAGTCAAATGAGAACTCTAGAAATGAAGCCTATAATTACTGAAATTAAACCAACTGGAAATTAAGACTAATTACTAAATTAGAAACTTAATACCACAGAAGACAGCGGAGATACAACTTTTGGATGGAAGGTAATGTGATAAAAATACTGATAGAAAGAGGCAGAAAGAGTCCAAAAATTAAAAAAGAGAACAGAAACACATGTGAGATAGTAATGAAAAGTCTAACATATTTAATTAATGTTTCAAAAATACACAATAAGAGGTTGATATTTAAAAGGATGCCTGAAAAGTCTCCTGGACTCATGAACATGGTAACACAAAGTTTGGGGAATCCTGAGGACCTTAAGCAAAGTCAGTATCCCCTAAAATGCACCCCAAAAGATTAAATCTACCCACATCCCACCAGACTGCTGAAAACCACGGGTAATAGCAAGGAAACATTTCAAGGAGAAGGGGGGAAAAGATGCTGTCTTTAGGAAGCATCAGTAGCTAAGTTCTTATCAGAGATGAAGCCGATCAGAAGACCACGAGAGGCCATGATGAAAGTGCACAGAGAAAACTGCCAATCAAGAGGTCTATCCTCAAAACTAAAGGGGAGACTGGGATAGCAACAAAGCTCCTCCATAGCAAGGATACATTGGTAGCACATCTAAGCTAAACAGTGAAACTGTTTTTTAAAAAAGGGGCCTTTTTTTCCATATAGAAGGAAACTGTTTCCAAATAGCAACAAGAAAACACAGGAAGCAACAGAGAGCCAACCTTTTCCACAATCCGCTGGTAGCCCTCATCACAGCCACACCTTCAGCTACTTATAGCTGGGCCCCAGCAAGCTGTTGATCTCTCGGTAAGTCCTTAATGGTTAGAATCATGTTATGTCACCTGTACTCCAAATGTTTGTTTGTTTGTTTGTTTGTTTTTGATAGTTCTTGTCTTTGGGGGTTTACTGTTGTTTTTGAGTCAGGATCTCACTATGTAGCCCTGACTATGCCAGAAGTCAACATGTAGGCCAGACTGGCCTCAATCTCACTTCCTTTGCCCCTGCCTCCCCCAACCCAGTGCTGGGATTAAAGGTGTGCACTACCACACTAGGTTCAAATGAATATTTCTTCAGTCTCATCATCATAGGACTCAGAGAAATTGTCTATTCATATTATCAGACAAACTTTATAGAGTCAGCGTAAAGTTTAATCTTCTTGGATCCACAGAGAATGCAAATGCCTAAGTCATACACACTACAGACCCCAGACTTCGTCTCACATGACATCTCTTCTCAAGAGAAATTACTGCACTGCCTTTGTAAAGGGAGCCTTGCAGATCAGCTGGGTTTTCTTATACACACCAGTAGTAAAGATCGAGAGCCTTTTGTTTATTATACTGAGCTTAAGTGTTTGTTTGTTTGTTTGTTTGCTTGCTTGCTTCATTTGGTTTCACTGAGCCGACCCTTAGTGTAGAAATCAAACTGACCTCAAACCCATCTCAGTCCTTTGGCCTCAGCCTCGCTTGCCTGGGATGACAGGTATCAGCCAGCCTGCTGGAGCGCTAATGAACTTTATCCACGGTCCAGGAAGCTGCAGGAAAGATGGTGTGGGGGGAAAGGGGGAGGGGGAGGTCATCTTTTGGGTTCCTTCTATGAGCTGTGCATGCTATTTCATTACTCAACAGCCACCAAGAGCTCTCCATGAACCATTAAAGATTTAAGTTCCCGAAGATGTAATGAACTAATTCTTTCCTCTACCCCCTTTACAGAAACAACAGTCAGGTGATAGGGAGAGGGGAAAAATAAAATAGGCTGTGACCAGGAAAATAATGCTGCCTGCCTTCTTTTTATTCTAAAGACTCTGCAGCCACTGGCTTTTTTTGACCACTCTCCTTAGGGGCAGAGCACTACACAGCTTTTTCCAAGGCTCAGAAACTAACTACCCCGCAGTGAACGCGCCCTCCTGATGGGGCTTCAGAGGGCACTTCCTCCTGTCTTATTTGCAGCTCTCAACAATAAGCCCTCTCCCACACAAATACATATTTTTCCTTATCTTATTTTTAGAAATGCAATTTGAAGAAGGGAAACCGGGAACGTGATCTGACATTCTAATTGTACTAGATTCTTCCATCTGAGGCTCTGGCTAGGATCTGGCTGTACATACAGCAGCGCGCCAATGGAGCGCAGCCTAGCGGGCAGGCAAGCAGCCCTGCTCACCCTGATTGCAGACCATGCGCATTGCAACTGCAGGGAGGCCTTTCCACGCATTCATTAGTGAAAAGCCACCGTGCACTGTTATCGCTCCTTATTGCACTGCTGTCTGCTGTGGACTGCGGTTGTAGGAAATGAGTTCGGGCTTCTGTGATCCAACGAATTTGGATTTTCTGCCTTAAATTAGCTGCAATTCCTGCAAGCCACAAGTGTTTATTCTGTGGATTCCATCGGTACTTTTTACGTCAGGTCTTGGAAGATGGCCCGCTTAGTAAGATGTTCGCTTTGCAAGCATGAGGACCTGGGTTCCACCCCCAGAACCCACGTAATAGAAGACAAAAAAGAAAGAAGACCCGCTGTGGTGGCACACACTCATAGCCCCAGGATCAGGAGAGATGAAGACAGGTGGTCTCTGCGGTTAGGAGGTCAGCCACCCTGGCTGCTTAGTGAGTTACGAGCCAGAAAAAGACTATATCTAAATGTAAAGAAAAGGAAGGAGGAGGAGCAGGAAAAGGAGGAGAGGGAGAGGGAGGAAGAGGAGGACGTGAGGGAGGGGCAGGGGGAGAGGGAGGGGGAGGCAGAAGACGGGAAGGAGGAAGCAGGATGGGGAGGAGAAGCAGGATGAGAGAATCTGAGGAACAGCAGCTTGGCTTGGCCTCCACACCATCCGTGCATGCGTGCATGTGTACCTGCACACCCACAAACACGAACACACAAAATACGCTTCATGCCAATACCAATTTTTAAATTAATTAATATGTGTGCTAGTAGGACCTTAATTAACTGACTCAGACATATTCTTAGAAAGGGGAGATTGCCTTTCAACCTAGGGATTTGGTTCTCTCAAAAACACTAACTCTATTCCCTCTTTCACACTTTCCTTTACTCCATCTCTCTTGCCTTCCCCCTTTTCCCCCCGCCTCCTTCTTGCCACTCTTTCCTTTACGGATAATTATCTCAGCACCTAAGATGCTCCCCACACTCCAGGAGGAGCCAAACGGACAAAGAAAATCAGCCGTTGCCTCACTCATGTTGGGGAATGCAGATAAACAAGACCAAAAACTCATCAGACTGCAAAGTAAGATGGATGGGTCGGGCTCTGATGTGTGGGGAGGGAGCAGGCGTGGGAAGGAGACAGATCTGAGTCAGAGAACAAAGAACTAAGCATCCCTGCTTCCTAAAGTGGTCCTCACACTTGGACTGGCCCTGTTGCCTCCAGAAGGACTAGTATTGGGTGATTGGTGTTTCAGCTTCAGAGCCCAGGGAAAGTAGTCAGTAGAGGGGCCAGTAGGAACAGTCTGTCTCAATGTACCAAACAGCAAATGTTGCTTCTGTACTTACTGCCTGGTAGGTACTCTGTGGGAGACTGAAGAACGCATGGCTGTGCAAAGAAGATGTGGCCCCTGGCCCCTAGGAAGCTGCCGGCAACAATGTAGCTCTGCACCTTAGTTCCTTTTTAATGGAGTCATGTGTAGCTGCTGGGCCAGAGGAAGGTGTTACGGACTCAGTGTCCTCGTTAGTTTCAGGGGGACTGTGTGACAGGAAGGTGTGGACAGGGTTACTAGGGACCCATGTGATGACGTGCAGAGGTAAAGAGACCATCCCTACGGTGCTTTGGAAATCCTCCGATGACACTTGATAGAGGCACCTCAACCAGTCAGTTAGAACCAGGGAAACAGAGCTGAAAGTTTTGTTATGTAGAGAAGGAGATTGCTTTTGAAGAATTTAGTGTATGGGGTTTCCAGTGACTTGACAGCCTGAAGTCCATAAGAAAGTTGGAAACCCAGGATGCTTTGGTTACGTATATTATATCCATGGAGCATCCCTCCTTTTCTGGGAAAAACCTAGCACTGCTCTGAAGGCCTTCAACCCACTGGGTGAGATGTTCCCCCACATCGCAGTGTGCCTCATTTTAAATTAATACATTTCACTCACATAACAAAAATCATCCAGTAACAGCATGGGTACCAGTGTCCAGCCAAATAGCTAGGTGCCGGAGCACAGATTGGGGGGGGGGGGCACTTGAGACTAGTCGTCACTGCATCAAATGGAGAATTCTTATCACACAGTACAGACACAGCTGTTCACAGCATGGACTCAAGATACCAGCAAGCGTGGCAGTGGTGGCCAGTGGTGAGGTAGAGAACAAAATTTGAGGACTCTCATGAGCACATATGATAAGTTCCGTGTATTCCCTGAACCATGAGACCAAAAAGGAGTCTGCTGGTACGTGGTACGTGCTGAAGTAGCTGACGTACAGACTTACACACACACACACACACACACACACACATACACACACACACACACACATTGAACTCCATTAACTTAAATGAGAGACTTGGTAGCGTCGTCAAAGGGATGCGTTTTGAAAATGGAATAAAGCTACACTATAGTCTATGGACGGAAAGAACCCCAGATGGGTGTCTTTTTGTCACAAAAAGGCCATAAGGAACGAAAAACAGAGAAGAAGACATGGGTGGGCTGGGCAGGCTCTGTATGTAAGTTTGGAAGGATGGAAGACCCTAAGTGTGACACATGGGGTTAGGCATCCCTTGTGGTTATAGTTTTCATGGATGACATATCCGTTGTCCCACTAATCTACTCTTTAAGACTGCAGTGATCTATTGGCTAGATCTTAACAGGAGGTCGAGGTTTACTGCAGGCATTCTCCTTGGCTGGTACAGCAGTTTGTGCAGGACCCCTGGGTCCAGATCCACCAGCCTTGATGGTCTTCTTGTAGGGTTCCTGGACCCTCTCCCCATTTTTCTATACCTCTCTAACCTGGAGTCCAATAGCCAGTCCCAGCATCTGTCGCAATCCCCTGCTGAGTGAAGACTCTCAGAGGACATCCATGTTGGGCTAGTCTCCAATTATAAGTGAATATTCTCCACAGTTGTGTGGAGAACAGGGACTGACTCTGACATGAACTCTGGCGCCCTCTATTTGACCACTTCCCTTTGGTGGGGAGGCCTGGTGGCACTCAGAGGAAGAGGAAGCAGGCTATTCAGATGAGAACTGAGAAGCTATGATCACATGGTGGGGGAGGAGGTCCCTTTCTGTCACGGGCCTAGAGGAGGGGAATAGGGTGAAAAAGGGAGGGAGGGTGAACACGCAGGTACAAGTGAGGGGATAACAATCAGGATATAACCTGAATGAATTAGTTAAAGAAAAAAGAAGAAGAAGAAAGACTGTAGCGATTCAAACTACCACCCTGTTTCCCCAGTGTCCAAGGCTAAGTGCCTTGAGCTGATGAAATAGTCCAGTGGGGATTGGTCCACAGTTAACATAATTGTCTCCCCCAAGCCAGCTTCTCCTGCTACAGTCCACTTGTGTGCAGGCAAAGATGCCATTCAGCCATTTAGTCACCTGGAGGAAGTCCTTAGCACATCTACCCAGCTTCAGCCATTCGCTGACCTTGGCATTACACACACACACACTCACACACACACACACACACAGAGAGAGAGAGAGAGAGAGAGAGAGAGAGAGAGAGAGAGAGAGAGAGAGAGAGACAGAGACAGAGACAGAGACACAGAGACACAGAGACACAGAGACACAGAGACAGAGACAGAGAGACAGAGAGACAGAGACAGAGAGACAGAGACAGAGAGACAGAGACAGAGACAGAGACAGAGACAGAGAGACAGAGAAACAGAGACAGAGACAGACACAGACAGACAGACAGACAGACAGACTGACTGACTGACTGACTGACTTACTATTTAATCAGCTGGGTCCTACCTACTGCCTCGAACTCTCAGTCACCTCCGACCCAGATTTCCCATCGCTGCTAAGCAGACGGTGACTCCGACCTGACAACCCATCAGTATTATTTTCCATCTCCAAAGCCCGTAAGGATGAAAATGGGACACCCAGCTTGAGAAACCCCTTATCACCGCCCTTGTTGGCTGGCTTCTCCCATCTTACCCACACCTGGCAAAGTCAACCCTCACCTTTCCTTTCTTCTTGCGAATGGCTATTCAGTCCTTCCCCTTCCTTACCTGGGATCTATGTCTACTCGTTGACCCCTGACTTAAACACATTTTTCCCCGACCATACCTCCAGACTTTCATCTCATACACACACAGGGATGAGTTCGTCTAACTCTGCCCTATCCCCAGCCCTGCCAGTCCAGTTCTGAGCACCACTAAAGTTCTAGACTCAGCACTGATGTCTTATCAACCCTAAGCGTAAGATGGGGTTTCTGCAAAGGATGCTCAGGGAGTGCTAGGGCCCAGTCATTTCAGGCACAAGGACAGTGATGCCTGGCATTTATTGGAGCCATGTGTTTTGTCACGACGCAACTTAAACAAAGGACAAAGCTGCACAAAGAGACAGTCGCTCTCCTGGTGCTCTGCCTTGAAAGACACAGCAGCACCTCAGCAGCCTCCACAGCGGGGTTACTCAGACTACAGTTCGCCCAAGTATTGGTTTACCTTATCAGCACCCTTTCTCTATCAGTTAACAATGAGTAGCTCTTCTAAAAATAGGTAAATAAAGACAAATCAAAAGAGCAATAATTTCTATTATTCTCCAGCCAAATGCAGGGATGGCAAAGAGGACAGGTCTTTGGTGGGGGCGGGGGCGGGGGCAGGGGTGGGGGTAGGGGGAATGTGATGTATGGTTTGGCATTCAGTAAAGTAAAGCTAAAAGAAAGTTCACATTGTCTGTTGTCAATATAGGTGAATGGCAGGTAAGGTCACTCACCTGCCAGATGACATTTGGTGCTATCAAGACAGCCACTTAGAGAAATGCAGTGGATTAAAGGAATCCTTTGCAAGAAAAAGACATCTGACAGTGCAGGGACAATTGAGGGTTTAACTCCAGAGAGAGTGGAGCTCCAGCCTAGAAAACCAAGCATAGGGGAAATGGAATAAGAAAAACAACTAGGGCAATTCCTTCCATGCCCATCCCCCACCCCTACACACACACACACACATATACACGCACACACGCACACACACACACGTGTATGCACATGCACTCACACTTGCACTGTGGGCCCAGGCACATGGGCACAGGTGCACATACATAGCCCAATACCTTGCTTGATCACTGCTACATTTTCCAGTGTACCCTGGCCAGAGAAACCGTTCTTCTGGCGATAAGCAAATAACAAATTAACTCAAGACTCAAGACTCATGCTAAGTTCATAGAGCTGATACAACAGTGGCCGATATAACAGCTGAGGTGTAGTTATTATCTCTTAAATAAAATGAGAAACTAATTCACATCCGTGTGATTCAGAGGGTGGTGGTAGGTACACGTCTCATTCATTCATTTGTGAAGAACTCCTCACTCATTCATTATCTATTACAGGGGCAACCGCATAAAGGCAGTATACACGTCAGCAAAATAACAGAAGCCACCATCAAATTAAAGGCCGAAACTTCACAGCCCAATTGCTAACTCAGAGATCTCAGACACGTTCTTAGATGTCTGCATACTGTGCTCTCAACTTTAAAATGGGGACACGAGAGTATTGTTGTCCCATAAGATAGTTATGAAAAATAATTAAGTTTGTAAATATGAAGTCCTTATTGTACTTGCCTTCTGAGACGTAAGTTAACAATAACAAAAGAATCGGGAAGCTACAACTCGTTTTAACTGAGCATCTACTACATGGCATTATCATCATCATTACTATTATTCTTAGTCGTGCTATTTATTAGCATTATTTCTTGGATCTTTTACTTTTGGATTCTATTTTATAGTGTGTGTGTGTGTGTGTGTGTGTGTGTGTGTGTTATATGTTCCTGTGTGAATTGGCATGAGTCATTCGGCAACCTGCTCCATCAATCTTTGCCTTGTTCCTTTGGCACAGTGTTTCTCACTGAACCTGGAACTATGTGGTGGTAAGCAAGACTCAGAGATCTGCTTGTCCTCTCTGCCCCCCACTGAAGGAGAGATAAACCTGTTTTTGTTATGATCCTAAGTGTGGGATCAGAACGGTCTTGTGAGAACAGGTGAGGTTAATCCACTAGAAGACAAACCACCTCATGCGGGAGCTTGACTGTTGCCAGCTGAAAAGATCCCGTGAACAGACTCCGGGAGGAGATATGTAAGTGAGTCCAGAACTGGAGGAAGGCCTTTGGAGACTTGGGAAAGTTTTGGCTGTTCGTCGCTCCCCTTCAAGATGCTCCTAGAGAGAACGGTTCGAGGGAAGGCTTCGGGGCTCCAGGCTCCTGCTGAGGTTCCGGGTTCTGGTTACTCCAGGTTCCAGCAGAAGAAATCCTGCGAATTATGTCAGGAGAATCGTTCCTCAGAACTGATATCCTTACAGTTTTGTTATTCTTTAATCCTCTTTTCCTATTGTTTCAGTTAGTCGGGTTATAAGGCACGTATGCTTGGTTAATAAATTTGTAATAAAATATATTGGTTAAGAAAACTGTGTGTATATTTGCCCAAAATCTAGCATACTCTAGGTATATAAGTAGTAAAGAACATCATGCTCAAAGCCAAGAAGAAGCCATGTCTTCTTGGATGTTGTTTGACAAAGCAAAGCAATAATAGAAGTCTGATTCAGAAGAAGGGTGGAAAACAACAATAACAATAATAATAATGGTAGGGATCTGGGCGAGGGGCAGGGAAGCATGAGGCTGTGTCCAGAAAAATCAGCAAGGACCAAGGCAGTCCTGTGAGCCAAGGGATGTGAGAAGGACCATGCCCTCCATATGCTGAGCCAAGAAACTGAAACACGATAGAAAGCAACAAAACAAAAAACTGAGCCAAACGTCAGAAAGTCTAATCATGGATAGCAACACAATGGTCAAGCTTGTCTAAGGCAGTGGCTCTCAACCCATGGGTGACAACCCCTTTGGCAGTTAAACAGCCCTTTCACGGAGTCTCATATCGGATATCCTGCATATCAGATACATGAGTCATGATTCATAACAGTAGCAATACTTCAGTTAAGAAGTAGCAAGGGAATAATTTTATGGTTGGGGTCAGCACCACACGAGGAACTGTACAAAAGTGTCACAGCATTAGGAAGGTTGAGAGCCACTGCTCTCTAAGGACATATGGGCGGTGGTCCTCATCTTTTTCCTCACTGCCCTGGCAATGTGTGGGCACCCAAACGGTGTTGGCTTGGCTGCTATAATGTTGTTTGTTTTTG
This sequence comes from Acomys minous, assembly GCF_964271855.1. NCBI lineage: Eukaryota > Metazoa > Chordata > Mammalia > Rodentia > Muridae > Acomys > Acomys minous. The sequence continues at coordinate 95,454,524 of NC_140490.1, forward strand.
TTCTTCTCTGTGGAATGATTCGCATGGCAGACTATGCTTACATTGGCTCTCTCTTCCACTCCTGAGATTGGAAGTACTTAAAAAGTTTCAAATGCTTCCCCAACTTGGCAGTCCCAGAGAAACGTTCACATTATAGATATTCAGTACACGTTTCCTGAATGAATGAAGACCTACCATGGGCAAATTAACAGACACCAGGGTAGCATGATCTTGAGCCAAATGCCTTCTGAGAGAATCATTCCTTACAACCTCCCCCATCCAGAGCAAAACGGTTTCAGGGTGTGGGGACATCTGTTGGTGATGCCTGCCAAGAATTGACAGTGCCATCCTCTGAGAAGAGCAAATCAGTTCTGCTTTGGGGAGCTACCCTACCCCGCCCCCTCCCGGCTAAGAGTGTTCTAAGAGCATAGCCAAGTCTCTTTCTACCCCAGAAATGTTAATCTTAAGCAAAACTTAAGAGGACAGGAAGCTGGCTCAACCCAGCAGTGACAGAGAGTCTGCACATTAGGTTCTGCTACCTGGGTTGGCTTGCATCCATTCTCTGGGAGACCTGGTAACCCTGGTAACGCAGCTCTTCCTTTGAGCCACTTAACTCCTCATCCTTCTAACCATTTTCTCTCGTAAGTTAGCAAGTTACTAGCGACATAGTAAGTTCGTCCATTTCAAGAGCTCTAAACTAAGAATCGACCAGGCATGATGGTACATGCTTGTAACCCCATTACTCAGGAAGCTGAGGCAGGAGGATCATATTGGCAATATAAATGACCTTGTCTCTTCATACCAAACCAAAGATAAACTGAGAATTCAACTGATGGCGCACACTGACACTTGACTCTCCAACAGTGTATTTCTCAGTCTCGGCTCACATTGGACTCCTCGGGGAGTTTTTAAGATGACAGCATTCAGGCCAGACCTCACACCTATTAAACAGGACTGCTTGGTCCATTAGGACTTTTTAAAGCCTCCCCAGGGGATTCTAATGTGCAGCCACGGTGGAGGATCACTGCTCTCAAGATGAGAGTAAATCTGCCGACCTGCCTACTCTAAGGAAACGAGGAAGCAAGGGGAAATTTATAAGCAGCGTACTGAGAACAGGAAATGTACCTCCACTCAGAGATCATGCTCTCCGCTCCCCCTGAATTCAACGCCTAGAACTGGATTTTCCTCTTCAATTACTTTGAGTGAGTGTTCATGCATATGGGCCTGGGTATGGGGTGCTTGTGGAGACTAGAAGAGGGCATCAGATTTCATGGAGCTGGGTTACAGGCTGTCACTCAATATCAGTGCTGGGAACCAAACTGCAGTTCTCTGAGAGTGCATCAAGGATTCTTTACCCCTGAGCCATCTTGTCAGCCTGCAGAAATGCCCTCTTTTACCACCAGCTAAAATTAAAGAACCTCACAACTGTGTGTACCTTCTAATTTTGTTAACAACACAGTGTAACACAGCACCAGGGATGAAACTATTGCATTTCACAGATCGCCACAATCTATTCCAAGCTTGGAAGTAGTTTTACAGAGAAACCCTAGAGCTAAGTTTAAAGGGATGCTACTTTTTTGTGTGTGTGTGACATCCGTTGACTAGAAGGTGAGCCTGACAGGAAAAGAAACTAAACAAATCAACAATTTTCACCCCCTCTACTCATCTTGCTTTGGGAAGACCATATTTTGTTTTGTTTTTCACTTTTTAAAAATATTTTTTATTACCGGGCGGTGGTGGCGCACGCCTTTAATCCCAGCACTCGGGAGGCAGAGGCAGGCAGATCGCTGTGAGTTCGAGACCAGCCTGGTCTACAAAGTGAGTCCAGGATGGCCAAGGCTACACAGAGAAACCCTGTCTCGAAAAACCAAAAAAAAAAAAAAAAGAAAAAAAATATTTTTTATTAATTTATTCATATTATATCTCAATTATTATCCCATCCCTTGTATCCTCCCATTCCTCCCTCCCTCCCATTTTCCTCTTATTCCCCTCCCCTATGACTGTGACTGAGGGGGACCTCCTCCCCCTGTATATGCTCATAGGGTATCAAGTCTCTTCTTGGTAGCCTGCTATCCTTCCTCTGAGTGCCGCCAGGCCTCCCCATCCAGGGGACGTGGTCAAATATGAGGCACCAGAGTTCATGTGAAAGTCAGACCCCACTCTTCACTCAATTGTGGAGAATGTTCTGTCCATTGGCTAGATCTGGGTAGGAGTTCGAAGTTTACTGCCTGTATTGTCCTTGGCTGGTGCCATAGTTTGAGCAGGACCCCTGGGCCCAGATCTGCCCATCACAATGTTCTTCTTGTAGGTTCCTAGGACCCTTGGGATCCTTCTGTTTCCCCATTCTCCCATGTTTCTCTCACCTAGAGTCCCAGTAGGATGTCCTCCCCACTGTCTTACTTTCCTGGTAAGTGAAGACTTTCATGGGATGTATCCCTTGGGCTAGTGTCCAGATATAAGTGAGTATATACCATTTGACTCTTCTTCTGGGTTAACTCACTCATTAATATCTCTTTTTTCTTTGACTAAAGTTACTTATTCATTTATTGTCATCCTATGTGCATGGGTGTTTGCCTGCATGCACATCTGTACACCATGTGTATGCCCTGACTACTGGGGCCAGAAGAGGGTATCAGATCCACTGGACCTGAGATTACAGGTGGCTGTGAGGTCTAGGAGTGGAGCCAAGGTTCTCTGCAAGAGTAGGTAGCAGGAAAAGCCTAGCCAGGAAGCAAAGCAATTAAATTAACAACCACAAAGACACTGTTGAAATACCTGACATTTCATTTCCTAAAGCAAGGACTTGCCAGGTCATATGAATGATTTCTATACAAGGGCAACCTGGTGACCATCCTAAAATCCAGCTGTTGGAACACACAGTGCACAGGGAATCCAATAGTCACACAAAGACTCAGAAAATGATCTCTTGGTGGCCCAGCACCGTGGGCTGGCTCTCATACCCTGGGCTAGCTCTAGCACCCTGAGCTTGCTCTCACACCCTGGGCTTGCTCTTGTGCCCTGGGCTGGCTCTAGCACCCTGGGCTGGCTCTAGTACCTTCAGTTTGGCTCTAGCACCTTGGGCTGGCTCTCAGTCATTCACATTGCTCTCTCTTGACTAGGACTCTTCTCCAATGCACAAAGAACTATATTAAAAGGTCACAGCATCAGTAAGGTTGAGATCTACTGCTCTTCCCTGAAGATCAAGCCTCCAATATGTGAAGAACCCTTGAAGGACAAGCAAACCAGATCCAAGCCATGGCCCTTAAGTTAATGATGTGTTATGCAAAAAGGGATATGGGAGGATTTTAAAGTTCAGAGTCAGGCAAAGGGACTAGACTCAATAAACACACATATGGACTGAAAATACTTTCATATTAGTATGAACAGAGTGAAGGGCAGAATTCAGCAAATCAAAGCACTGAAATTACTAAATCTCACTCGATGCTTATTTCTTTGTGATTTTAAGTGTAAGGAAATGTTTCATGTTCCGAATATGTGTGTGTGTGTGTGTGTGTGTGTGTGTGTGTGTGTGTGTGTGTAGTAAAAGCATTTGTACAGGGTCTGGTAATAAAAACATAACAACTATTTAATAAGTACTTGTATGGTAGATATTTTATAAACAGCATCAAAACAGTACCAAATATACTTTTGTCCCCCTTTTATGGTTAGGAGGCCTAATGTGATTCCTCCAAGGTTGGGGCTGGTGAGTAGTCATGGCAGGTCCTGGCACTGTCCCAACTTAACTCCTCTCTGTACCCATCCCACACTAAGAAGGCTGAAGAGCTGCAGTTTTCAGCTTCTTTTGTTCTGTGAACTCGGTTCTGCCAGGCAGATCAAGCCCAGAATACCAGGAAGGCAGACATGAGCAGCAAGTGGAGGTGTGGGATTCTTGGGCACTGAGTCCTGCCTTTGGTTGGGGCAGGAGCGTGTTGCCATGTGTGGGAGCGGCAAGCTGTAGTCAGAGCTGGCAGTGGGGTCCGGCCCCAAGCAGTCCCTGACTATTTTGGAGTGTTTCTCCTAGCAGGATTATTTCTGTCTCTGTGGACTTTATTCCCTGACTTTCCCAGAAAGTCTCTAAATTACCCATTGCCCTGCAATGAAGGGATTTTTGCTTAAATTAACTAGGACGAATCGTGTTTTGCAACTGGAAGAAAGGGGACCAAATCAATGATCTCTTAAACCTTGTGACATTGAACTATATCTATAAGAGCCTTGCCATTAAAAAATGGGGTTTTGGGTTGTTGTTGTTGTTGTTGTTGTTGTTGTTGTGTTTTGGATTTAAGGGTGGTTGTTTTTTTTCCTGGAAATTATCTAGAAAGAAAACAAGTAACAATTGCATTATCATCATCAACATCAAAAATAACAATAACAACAAGACAACCTAGATTTGAGCCTCTTAAGACTACACAGATGACTCTAGCACAGCAGAGAGTTGATTGCCAGAGAAAAGAACCAAACTAGTTCAGAGAACTAAGCTTTTGGGGAGTGGACTCTGGGGAAGACTCAAATCAACAGAAGTGTGGGAAAGCCACAGAAAGCAGAGCCCCCTTTTCAGCTAGGGTGAGAGAGAAGTTGAAAGCATCTGGGCAGATGGTTCAGGATGAGTCTACTGTAGCCCTGCTGGGGGACAAAACACAGCAATGTGACCTGAACCCCCCCCCCTTACTGGCTCAAAGACTGCAGGCTTTAAAAAGCAGGTACAGTCCTGGCTGCTAGCTCACAACGTATGATTCAGAAACAACTTCTCAACCACTGGCTTTCTTTTAAAAAGTCAAGTTCTTTCTATTGAAATATCTCTGTGCCAACCATTTGCATATTGCCTATAGGTGCTTTCAGGCCATAAAAATCCATCTAGCCTACAAAGCTTGAGATGTTTACGAGCTGAGCCTTTTGACAGAAACATCTGCCAACCCTCAGTCTAGGTGGATGGGAGGACAAAGCCATTTGAAACTGATGTCCGTTTAATGTCTCTGACAATGAGCAAGGGAGAGAGGAGTGTGGATATATGAGCAGACGGAGTGCGGGGTTGCTTCCTAGCAGGAAGAAAAGTTTTGACCCCTGTGGTGGAAGCAGTATCCGTGAGTATTCAGTCTGCAGGCATCCCTGTGTGGGTGGAGAAGGGACTGGAGTTGAGGTACACCACAGAGACTAAAGGGAAGAGGGAGCCAAGGGAGCTTGAAAGCAATGAAGCAGTAAGCCAGAGGGCAAAGATGGTAAACCAGGAGAAAAAGAACGGAAAAGGTTTTTAAAAAAAAAAAACTCCAGACAACACTCAGCAAGGTGTCCAAGGGATTCAAGGGCCCTAAAGAAGGGTTACCTGTCATTCAGAGGCATGACAGGTGGCCCATGCCTCAGGGGCCCCAACAAGAGTTCTTAATTGCTCTATGAACATCTATTATGTACCAGGTCATCAGATTCTGTGGAGAAGCTGAGGGGTAGGTCGTGGCCTTGAAACAGTGGAGTAGCTGGATGAGCTGACTCTGGATGAGACGGGACTGTTGCCTTCAGCAAGAGTCGAGCATGGGGGGGTGCTCTGGAGGGCTCCCCCTCTGGTGATTTAGACACTGGCCTCTTCTGAAAGAGGTCTGCCGGAATTTCAAAGAGCAAGATGGAATGCTGTTTCCGGGAAGTGATTAAGATGAAAGGAAGGAGATGAAAAGCGAACTAGAAGGCGAAAATGGGTCTCATGATGCTTTCTGAAAGATGGGTGCTATAACCAAAAGCTTTTTTCATCCACAGACATGTCAACTGGGCAGCGTTCATTGTAATAGAATTTGACCTATAGGTGAGGACTTTCCATTTTCTCTGGCAACAAGGGACCCCCCCTCCCCCGACAGCTGTGTTTTAGACAAATAGAAAAGAATACCAACTCTATTGAAAAATCACAATCCATGCTGCCCACCTTATGAGGGGGGGCGTCTAGTTTACCTCAGAGTAACGAGAGGGTGAACAGAGGAAAAGAACTCTTTGGTCTTTCTTAGCTGCAGTTGGAGTTGCCGTGGAGGAAGTGCAGACAAGAAGGCTGAGCCCATCTGAGGGACGGAGCACAAGAAAAAAAAAAAATCATGTTAAATAATCAGCAAACCTGGCCTTGCTGGAAATGCGGTGCTGTTGTCGTGTTTGTCTTCCATGGAAAGTGAGAAAGCAGCTCAGACACATGGGGCGTTGCCTAAGCTAGGGAAAGCAGGGAAGAGAATCATACAAGCTAAAGTCTGGAGAGACTACAAAGGAAAGCTGAGTCCTTTATCTCCTGGCCACTTTGTGTCACCTCGGAAGGCTCACAACTTGGCAGACGTCACAACGTTCTCCTGTCCCTCTTTGTCCATCGGAGAGGATGGTTGATAAAGCCCTTGCCTCCAGTCTTTCCATCTACATCATCATCATCATCTTAGCCAACAAGCTTTCCAGTCTGTCTGGTGAGACGGACATTGTGCTGTTTCCACTTCCGTCTTGGCTGGGGAAATGCCATCACATGACGTGATTTTTTCTGAACTTTGGTTTCTTCCTCTGTAAAATGGGGCACACCGTTTTTGCACTGAGGTTTCCCAAGTAGTTGTTATAGGATGACATTTGTGCCTAACTGTATCCCATGGCAACACACATCATGAGCCCAAAAAAAAAAAAGGAGAATGGTTGATAAAAATTATCTCTCACTATTCAACAAATTTGAACTACTGATATGACTAGTGACATCATTATGTTTAATGAAAGAAAATAATTATGGGAAGGCATAGGTACTGACCTCTAGTGATTTTTCCCCATTTCTGAAAAAAAATCAAATGTTAATATTTGGAAGCCAAGTGTGCATGAAAGGAGAGACCCTCCAGGGTCTGGGAGAACCTCCTTGCCAAGTGGCAGCCCTGTGGGTCCCATCACTAGATGGACCAAATCAAGGCACACAGGTAAAGGGTCAGTGCAGTTGGGGAAAGGAAAGCTTGCAGAACACAGTATGTCCAATGGATTCTACCGCCGAGCCACTTGGAGTAGAATCCCAGCTCTTCCAGTTTTGACATGTGATCCTTTAAAAACGTCTCAGGCTCTCCAAGCCTCAGCCTCATCATGTATGGAGTATACATCACACACACACACACACACAATATATATATATATATATATATATATATATATATATATATATATATATATAATTATAATATAAACAGGTACCACTACTTGCCTCTCCATTTTGTTATACTCTTCTTTCAGAGCCAAGAAAAAAAAATTGAAGATGAGAGACGGGAAATACTGCTGCTTTACGGAGCAGCCTACTGGTATCCCAGAGTGAGAAGTAGGAAGTGATAATATTAGATGGAGAGATCTAGTTATGGAAAAATCTGGCTTTGCATTCCCTAGCTAGGAAATCTGTGGTCCTTGGAAGATACTGTGAGAAAAGAGGTACTCACTGGGAGACCTGGGGCATCATCGTGCAGACAGAGCCCTTGGTTAAGGACCAAAACTTGTGAACCACAGGAGGCTCAGATGTTGCCGTTGGTCTAATTGCACTGTCAAACGCGTAGTGGATGGAAGGAGAGACAGTGACCTCACGGGAGCCTTTTCATTGCTCTCATTGGTAGCATGAGAAGCCCAGAGCCTCACACACGCTGAGTGTAAGTCACAGACCCCCTCAAGCAACTGAGTTATACGCCAGCCCCTTGACAGACTGTTGCTAATCAGGGCACTCAACTCTTCTCTGGCTACAAAATGCTATCAAGAAGTAAACCAGGAAAGTAAGCTAGTCAAGAAGCCAGGAAGCCCACGCTTATATTGTTAGGTGGCACTTTCCAAGCGTTAGCTAAATACAGCCTTTGTTTTCTGTTTGCAGCGACTTGACAAAGTCAAATATTACTTTCAAGGCAATGAGAAAATAAAAACAATATTAGAAGCCTTTCCCAAATTAAGTTATGTGGCCTGCTCTTTTAGATTCGGCAAACATCTTTCCTCCCGCCATGTTGTCCTTTATTAAAATCTGATACTAACGTGGGGCTAATGTGACAGCCCCAAGCACACAGACAAAGTTAGAAAGGAAATAGGCTTTTATTACTTTTCTAAAGACAAAGCAATAACTTAGAATAACAGAATAATGTTTAAACTTTCTGCCACGTGTCACCCTCAAATTTCCCCCTTTCTCTTTGTCCCTATCTCAGGGATATTTTTTTTTTGAAACAATGGAGGTTCTAGTTACAAGTTCATGATAGGTGGGTAAGCAAGTATGGTATCTCTTCTGTGACATCTTCTAGAAGCAGGGAAAACTTCCTGTGACGTCAGTCTACAAATTTACTCTTTCCTTTTTTTTTTTTTATTCTCAGGTATCACAAATAAACTAATACAGTGATTGGACCTGGGTCCTCTCCCTGTCACTCATCCCACACATCTAAATTAGTCACAGAGTTTGTTAACCTTCCTAGTTTGCAGTCCTTACACCCCCCCCCCACTCCCTCCCCCTCTTGGATTTTAGACACTGTTTTTTTTAATGTATTCTTCTAGAACCTGAATTGGGCTGTTTTCAAAGTGCACATCTCATCCCTTCCCCGTCTCTTTAAAATTTCAAGGATTTCCCATCAATTAGCCTGGCATAGCCATATTTCCACTCCCTTGGACCCCCACCAGCTCTCTCCTCGACCTTTTCCGCATCCTCCTGTTCCCCACCCACACCTTTATGGTCACTACCTCCCACCAGCAGCGTTGCAAAGCCTACGGTACTCTCATCCAACCATGCAATACAGATGTCCACTTTTCACATTCTGTGTCTTGTGTGCTATTCTACATCCCTGCTCGTTGGATTTAATAATTAGAGTGTACGTGCCCTCAGCCAGCCCCTATATAACAAGTTTTATGAATGCTAAACATCCTGAAGCATACAGTAAGCTTGTAGGAAAGGCATTACCCTCCTCCCTTAATAGACAGGGTCAGGTTACAAAACTAACTCAAAACACACGGTTAAGAGGAAACGTGATGTCGGGTTAGATGGTGCAGCTCTTGAGTTCAAGCCCTTGCTCACACCTTGCACTAAATCTCCCCGCTCAGTCCAATTCAGGCACCGTTAGTGAACAGCCCGCTCTGACCACAACCCTCAATTGCTAGCCCATCCTTCCTAGGAACTTCAGGAAGAGGCTCATTACATGCTTTCATGGCTCTTCTGCTCATCTTCGACCATAAGTTACTAGAAGGCAGACACCATAATTCATCATGGGATCCTCAACACAGGTGCTCAATACTTGTTTGATGAATGGCCCAATAAGGATGATAGATAGTCTTATTACATGTCCCGTAGTTGGCATAAGAAGAACGTCAAAGGAAGTACATACAAAGGAGTGTTTGTTTCTTTTAGACTGCTTCTAGCAAACATTATATCTAAGCCATAAGCCATAGGGATACTTTGCATGTCCCCACTGCACCCAGTTCCTAAATTCAGTAGTTGTGTTTTGTAGACCAACACTACCATCCAGAATGTTCGAAGATCCTACTAATGTTCTATGTCTGTGTTATCCAATAAAGGTACATTGAACACGAGCCTAGGGACTGAAGAACTGAATCTTCCACCGTGTTTAATTTTAATTCTCTAATGTTTAAATAGGTACACGTAGCTAGTTATATAAAACACAACACGATTTGGACCCGTTAGCAAAGGGGCAGAGGACAGGGCGGTGACGGGAATAAGTGGAACTCAAAAGTAACCCTGTGTGCTGGGTTTGTCTGGGCCTGAAGAATCAGCCAGGATGGTCAGTGCTAAAACCGTGACAGTCCTGGGCAGACGGGGACAGTGAATCATGTTACTCAATGCCTAGTAGTTTGACACAGGACCTATACTCAAAGCAGGAAAGGCAGCTGGAGAAAGCCTGAGCTTAGACAAGGAGGAAGACCTAGGTGCATGACAGAGGAGGGGACAGCCATCCCAGAAGCAATTGTCTCTCGTCTCTTGATGTCTCAATGTAGCTACACATCCTAACACCTGGTTTCCAGCATAGAGATTTCAAACAAACATGTGTGACACTCTTTGATGCCTGCTCCCTTTCAAATGCACGTGCTTTGTTTTACTCATCTGCCTCTTAGCTGGAGAAGCCAAGACGGCAGCCTACTCAGCGCTCTTTGATCTGCCATTTAAATTTCCATTTTCGTCCCATAATCTGTTAATCTTTCCAGTATCTCGGTGCAAGGTTGAATTAAATTCCCATATTGAATCCCAACATGAAAGGCATTTCTTTGTGAGAGGCTCAGTAAAATGCTCGTCGAAATGACATTTAAAATGTTCTGCTCTGTAATGGAATGATAAAACAGGGCTCCTGGTGTTAGTACACACTGGCAAAAAGAACATTTTTTTATTAGTCAGAAACTAAAAAAGATAGAACAAGATAATTTTTTAAAAGTTTATTTCTGCTAGACTGCCATGGTGGTATTATGACTCAAAATATAATAGTCACTGAATTCCTGTAGGACTCTAACTTCTTAAGGAGACATCAGACATCAAAGCCTGAGTCACATCACATTAACCACCAGTGGCCAGAGCAAAGTTTGAATGCCACTGGAAAAGCTAAATATTAGATTTTCCCTGAAACACTTAAACCCAAAGAAGCCAGCCTTGCAGTTGTCACACAGTCTTGTGTGCATTCTTTATAGGCCTACAGACAGATCATTGCATACCCCACTTCTGTTGCTATGGTGACCCAAATAAATTCTCTCCTGAGATCCATTTTTCTCAGATGCCATTGCATCGGGTCAAGAAGGCAGGCAGGGTAGCAAATAACGCACTGGCCCTAAACATTCTCACACTCTCCAGGCAACTACAAAAGAACCATCTCCTCACACATCACACCCAATCTCAACATTTCTGAGATTCTAATTCCATGATAGCCAGTAAAAGAAAAAAACAATTACCTCATGTTTTGCTATTTCTTTTATTTGCTTAACCATCAAAATGAGTGTTGCAAAAGGCCGAAAGGGAGAGAAAGGAAGAAGAAAAATTTTCTGCTATCTATCCATTATCTCTTCATGCACCTTCAAGACTACTCAGAGGAACGCATAAAGCCGGGGACTCTTGCTGTCCGCCCTCCGTATATTAACATGACATTAGTAGTATTAAATACAGTAGTTAATGCTCAGAAGTAGGACTAGGGGGAGATTGTGAAGGAAACAGCTACTGCCCAAGACTCCTGCAGGAAAGCATTGACTCATAGGAAATATGCAACAATTCTCTACTAGAAGAAATCACTTTGAAAGTGTCCGTCACTACAAATGTTCTCTCATAAAGTGGCTGGTGCCTAAGACTTGCCATATATATCAACTACATCACGTGTCATATCAAATAGACATGTCTCAAGATGACCACCTACACAGGCAGAATTTCACAGTGACCATATATGCGGAACAGGAAACATTCTAAACCCACCCCTAAAGGTTCGAGTCTATTCATTTCACCTGAAGATGTAAACTGTACTGATGGCAAAACCAACTCAAGGGATTTTAATATGGTAGAGTAACGTGGGAGCCCTCCCCCAAGGCATACTGATAATAAACAGGAATGGGTACCACGCAACACATCATGCCTTGCCTCCATCCACTTAGCGATGGTTAATTCTGTTCTCCAGATGAGGAGACTGAGAAACAGCGGAGTGGATAGCGTGCAAAGGTCTTGGCACTGAGCCAAGAAAGGGTCCTGGCGCGTGTATCCTATCTTGGCAATCTGGGTTTGCAACTGTGTCTTGCCCTGTGTCTCTGGTGGTATGCGATACGGCTGGACAAAGAGGGTTTCTACCCTTAAAGCTTCGAGTTTCTCATTTCTTTTTTTTTTTTATTATTATCAATTTATTCTTGTTACATCTCAATGGTTATCCCATCCCTTGTATCCTCCCATTCTTCCCTCCCTCCCATTTTCCCCTTATTCCCCTCCCCTATGACTGTTCCTGAGGGGGATTTCCTCCCCCTGTATATGCTCATAGGGTATCAAGTCTCTTCTTGGTAACCTGCTGAGTTTCTCATTTCATGTGGTAGCATATTCTGTCCTTCCTCCCTCCCTTTCTGTTTCTCTCTGTGCCCTTCTGTCTCCCCCCCCCCTCCGTGTGTGTGTGTGTGTGTGTGTGTGTGTGTGTGTGTGTGTGTGTGCGCGTGCCCTTGTGACATTAGTTTGGGAGCCTGTGCATCATTTGTGGGAAATGGCCTAGTTGAAGAAACAGGTCGCTGTGGCTAGACCCTTGAGGGCTATTATGCCCAGGCTCCCAGCTCCTCTGCAATGTGAAGAGTTGCCATAAAGATCTCACCAAGCCTTCCTGGCCCTGATAAACTGAAACTCTTTTAAGCCAGGAGCCAAAGTAAACCTTTCCTTCCTTAAATTGTTGCTGTGAAGTTTTGTGTCCACAGCAATACAGAAGTACCGATACAAGCTACACACGCAAACAGCAAGTGGAGACAGCTAAAGGTACCCAAGAGGGGAGGGTGGCAGAGAAAGTGTATACATCAATCAATGGGTAGTTGGCCATATTGACACAGCATCTCACAGGCACTAGGTCCCCACAGTGAGCTCTAACTACTCTGCAGCCTTCCTGTACCCCTTCTTAACATTCGGGTCTGTCTCTTTTCTCTCCATTAGTAGTTTAAGCAGGGTTTGGTATTTGGTGGTCAGCCTCCAGATTTCTCAGTGATTTTGGCATACTACTAACCTTTTTGTTGTTTTTATAAACCAGTATCAGCTTCTTACTAGGATTCCAAAAACCACTCATAGACTTGAGAATCTTTGGTCTTGAAATGTCAGTTGGGTTTCTTAATGGCTGACAGGGCAAAGTGGGAAAGAGCTGACATTTGCCTCAAGGGCAACAAACTTTGGGAGGGTAATACATCTACTTTCAATATGAGGAGACATCTGTTCTAGAGATCAAAGGGGCCCTGAGCTTTCTTACTCCTCCCCAGAGGATACCTGAGGGTCTTAGCAAAGGCTCCCCATGTATTACCATTTGCTGCTCTGGGCACAAAATGGCTCACCAACAAGACTTGGGGGTTTTAGTAACTACCTCATAAGTGGATTCAGCTCTTAACCTGGGATTCCTATTTGCTTCTTTATTCCCAATGATTTAATATCTCAAGTATCAAATTATGTTTTCTTTCCAAGTTCCTCCAAATTAAATGAAGAGTAAATAAAAAGGCCTTAGACCAAAAAAAAAAAAAAAAAAAAAACCAGAGTAATTTTGTTAAGAACATGATAAATGTGATAGATTACAGTAGCCCGAAAATGCCATTATAGTCAATTAAGAAGCTACATTAATGTAATTGTAGACTCCCTAGCATTTTAGCCCAGCACATACAGTATTTACAGATAATTGCATAGGAAGGGAGAAAATGCAAGCTGTGAGTTTGCCATGCACATGACCAACACTGTCAAATTAAAACCTGGTTGGGTTTCTCTTTGACTTATTAGTCTTTTTTTTTTAAGCTTAATTTTATCTTTTCACGAATTGGAAAATGCACCAGCACACACAGTGAAATGTCTTCTGGTAGGATCCATACCCCACATAGTGAAATAATGGATACCATTGCATACCACGGTAGGCATTTGGGTGACACTCATTCCAAATCTGTATCTGTTTGACCCCCATTTTACTGAACAAAGAATTCTAAAGCAAGTCAATATTGTATACATGCTGGAGACATGGCTCAGTGGTGAAGTGCTTGCCTCAAAATAGAGAAAAGAAACACACTTACACACTACAACACACACATGTATATGCATATGTAAAATCTATACAAATATTTATGTACACATAATTTACAGTTAGCACAAAAATTATTTTTATACTTATAAGTCCCCTGACTTATAAGAAGTACTCTTCTGACATAAAATAGTATTAAAAAGACAGAAGAGAGAACCGGAAGTCGCGCGTAGACCTCTTTCCTCTTGCGGCCATCGCTGGATCGCAGCCGCCAAAATGAAGTTCAACCCCTTCGTGACTTCTGACCGGAGCAAGAACCGCAAACGCCATTTCAATGCCCCCTCTCACATTCGGAGGAAGATCATGTCCTCCCTGCTTTCCAAGGAGCTGAGGCAGAAGTACAACGTCCGGTCCATGCCCATCCGGAAGGACGACGAGGTGCAGGTTGTCCGAGGACACTACAAAGGCCAGCAGATTGGAAAAGTGGTCCAGGTATACAGGAAAAAATACGTCATCTACATTGAACGAGTGCAGCGAGAAAAGGCTAACGGCACAACTGTCCATGTGGGCATCCACCCCAGCAAGGTGGTCATCACCAGGCTAAAGCTGGACAAAGACCGGAAGAAGATCCTGGAAAGGAAAGCCAAGTCCCGCCAAGTAGGAAAGGAGAAGGGCAAATACAAGGAGGAGACCATCGAGAAGATGCAGGAGTAGAGGCCTCTCACGCACAGCTCTCAGTAAAGACTGTTTTAAGTAGTAAAAAAAAAAAAAAAAAAAAAAAGACAGAAGAACCAATGAAAGAAGATATAATAGAAATGCTCAACTTAATTGGAAGAAATCTGAGTTCATACTCAACTCTATGGATATAATTGCATAATCCCCAAATAAAAGCAAACCCTCTAGATCATTTTTTTTAATTATTAAATTCAGAGGTTGAATTAGTTCAGCCACAAAGGCCCTTTGGTGTTTAGAGAGTCTCTGGTCCCTCTGGTCCCCCACATAGGACAAATACTTTTCAGTCACAGCTTGTATCATTAGAATAAGCCATTCTACATTTCTTCATTTTAATGCATTGTCTTCAGAGGAGGCAGTTTCAATTTACAGCAAAACTGAGCAGAAGGTACCAAGATCTCCTTTAGATCCCCTGCTCTCACATAGCCATAGCCTCCCCTGTGACACAGGGTCTATGTGGTGGCTTGGATGGGAACGTCCCACAGAAACTCACGTGGACCTCAGTTGGTACTTCAGTCTGGGAGGTTGTAGGACTTCGGGGGGTAGGTCATGGAGACTCGCTGGAGAAGTATGTCACTAGGAGTTGGCTTTGAAAGTTTATACCATTGACTCACCTCTAGTTTGCCCTCCCTGCTTCCTATGTGAGGTGGAGATGTGATCTCTCAGTCCTGGACTAGCTGTCTGTCTCCATGCCTTCCCTGCTAGTATGGGACCCTCCCTCTGAAACTGTAAGCCAAGAAAACCTTTCTTCTTCAGTTGGTTTTGGTATTGACATTTTGTCGCAGCTACAGAACAGTAACTAATACACCCTACATCCACATCCTCCACCAGAATGCTACCTTTGGTAATACAAGATGGCTTCCCACTGCCAGCTCATCCCTGTGAGTCCACAGCTAACCTTAAGGTTCACTTTTGATGCCTCATGGCCAGTGGGTTTAGACGCATACATTGGAATATAATAAATAGTATTCTCACTATCCTGAAGATCACCTGTGCTCTCTATTTATCCCTGGCCCCCTCACCTAATCCCTAGCAACCACTGAAAATTCTAGACTTTTCTAAAATGACACATAGTTACTTTTATCCACTCCCTAATGAGAGATAGCTTGGCTCCTTCCAACTCTGGGAAATTATGAATAAAACTAATGTAAATGGCCTGCATATGCTTTTGTAGGACTAAGGTTTTTGTCCTTATTTATTTTTATGTGCATTGGTGCTTTACCTGCATGTGTGTCTGTGTGACGGCGCCAGATTGCCTGGAACTGGCGTCACAGACAGTTGTGAGATGCCATGTGGGTGCTTCGAACTGGACTTTGCCCTCTGGCAGAACAGCCAGTGCGCTTAACCATTGAGCCATCTCCCCAATTTTAGATTTATTTTAATATGTGCTTTCTTCATGTGTGTGTGTATACGTATCTGTCTGTGTTCATGAATGTGCAGTATCCACAGGGAGGGTACATACGTAACTACAGGCATTTGGGAGCCACATACTATGGCCTTGAAATGTGAACTCCGGTCTTCATGATTGGGCAACAAGTGTTCTTAACCACTGAGCCATCATTTTGCTTCCTGTAGATGAATTTTTATTTCTTCGGGCAGATATCAAACGCCACGGTTTCTGGATATTACGGTTAGAATGTGGTCTGTTTGTTCTAAGTGATTCTGGGGCTGAACTGAGGATCTGAGGTGTGCTACGTAAGTGTTTTACAACTAGACAACATCTCCAGACCAGAGTGGCTGTACCATTTTGTACTCTCACCAGCAAGGTGTGAGAGTTCTTGCTCTACAGCGTCACCAGCATTTTATGTTATCCGTATTCTTGCTTCAGGTCATTCTGATATATATCAGGCACGTGTCTTGGCTGTGTCAATTTGCAGTCCCATGATGAAAAATGACTGGAACATTTACTTATTGTTTGTTCACTCATTTTGTTTGTTTGTTTACCGTGTGTGTGTGTGTGTGTGTGTGTGTGTGTGTGTGTGTGCGCGCGCGCGCGCATATGTGTGGGGATGGGAGCAGCATGAAGCTCTTCCAAATCAAACTCAGGTTGTCAGCCTTGGCAGCAAGCACCTCCCTCACCGACCCATGCTACTGGTCCAACATAGAGCATCTTTCAATGTCTCTTTGTGATCTGTAAGTCTTCTTCGCTACAGTGTCTGTGAACATCTTTGGCCCATGTATTAATATAGTTTTCTTACTGTATAACTGGCTGTTCTCACTGCTGCTACAAAATATCTGACAGGAGGAATTTAAGAGAAGCAGCGTTGATTTGGGCCTGTGGTTTCAGAGAATCCAGGCCATCGCATACAGGTGGCATGGCCTTTGAGGATTGGCCCACGGCAGCTCAAGTTTAAGACATCTTCACTTTTTGACGTCATGGCTGATTAGGAAGCTGGAAAAGGCCAGGTTGTAACCCTCAAGGGCTACCCTCAGAAGCCTATCTCTTCCAGAGAACATCCGTGACCCTAAGGTTTCATAAGCTTTTAAAAATAGTGCCACCATCTAACCCAAGTGTTTAACCACATGAGCCTATAGAGGACAAAACACACTGAAATAATAACTGCCATTGGTCCATTTTAGGAATTCATTTTTTGTATTTTAGATAAAAGTCCTTTATATTTTGCAAACATTTTCTTCCAGTAGATGGGTTATCTTTTTGTTCTCCTGAATAACATCTTTTGCGCAGCATAATTATTTAATGAGGTCCAGCTTATCAATTCTTTCTAGTGTCCATTGTGTCTTTTGTCTTATAAACAGTCGTTATCAAATTAACGTCCTGGAGATTTTCCCATTTTATCTTGCAAGAGATGCATAGGTTTTTGTCCACTTGTCTTTTAGTTCACATTTCTGTCCCTGATCTACCTTAAAGAGGTCATCTACCTCACAAAGGTGATCTGAGACTGTGTCTCAGTGTATGTGTGTGTGTAAATATATATATATAATTTTTGCATGAGAGTAACCAGTTTTTAAACCACTGTGTGTGTGTGTGTGTGTGTGTGTGTGTGTGTGTGTGTGTAAAACCCATTGTAGTGTGTGGTGTGTATGTGTGTGTACACACTTGTGAGCTGGTACACACACACACTGTATAGATTGTGTTGTAAAGAGCCAAAGACAACTCCGAATGTCACTCTTAGGTCATATATGCACCCCCTTTTTGAGCTAAGATCTCTTACTGGCCTAAAACTAACAAGTAGGGTAGTCTGACTTCAGGCAGCGAGCTTCAGGGCTCTGACTCTCATTACTTCCTCAGAGCTGAGATTTTAAATGTACTCTATCTCACCTGGCTTTAGGGGGACGTTTTTAATTTTTATCTTATGTGGGTTCTAGAGATGGAACTCAAGTCTTCACACTTGCAAGGTAAGCACTTTAATAAGCTATTCCTTGGCCTTGTCTCTATTTTATGCCTAAACCTCTTTAGTTAAATTTACGTAGCAACTTCATTAAACAGACAATGAAGCGTTCCTCCACTGCTTGCATGAGCAAGGGCAACCTCATCAGACTCGGAATGTGCCAAAGGAGGTTGATCTGGGGCTTTTCTGCCTCCAGAAAGCAATGGGGTCTACGTTTCTTTTCTTTAAACATCCCCTAGTGTGTGGTACTCTGCCCTCACAACACTAATGGACAATGACAATAAGAGAATAACATGGAGCAAGTGGTCTGTTTTTAAATACATTAGACACTTTTGCATATGCTTAAAATGTATACTGGATGATTGAGTACATTTCATATTAAGATATTTGTACTGATTAAGTTCAAAATAAAAGAGATGATGGTCACTTCAAGGTTCATGAACTTACATGTATTTCTAAACTCATCATGGTCATGGTGGTCCATGTGCCAGTATTTGCTGAGTACTGAGCACTGCATTGAGAGTATTGGGTCTTTGGTCCTCCTAAGCATCCCCCCAGGGATGGTGCTACTATTACACATACTTGAGAGATGCTCAAAGAAAGCCTTGGAGATCTGGAGCAGTTGCCCATGGCCAAACTAGTCAGCATATTCAGGAGTCAGGACTAGACCTCAGGTCAGACTACAAATATAATGTCACCTGACTACCAATTCACGTGTGGACTCCAAAGGAGAAGTAATTCTTCTGTCTCTGCTCTCTCGTCATTAAAAAGATTGGAAGGAAGTAGACATAAGATAGACACCCTCCATCTAATTTCTCCTACCAAACTTGCGAAGAACAAGTAACTGCACTTCCCCTTGAATGATAGAAAACAAATGTTCTTGCTAACAGGCTTAGGTGGAAGCTATCGACAGGAATGAAATCTCAAATGACGGCTGCCCAGAACCATGCGGCAATACATTATCACGCATATCCTTCATGGATCATCCATTCACTTTCCTTAACACCAAGTTTAACTTTGCAGGAGGCAAGTTGCATTATGAAACTGGAAAAAAAATAGTTTGAAAATGTTGATATGATTGTCTGTCTCACAGAAGGGAGACAATTTGCAGGGAAATAATTGGTACATTTCCCACTGCATTATGCTTCTCAAAACATGTTACTGTGGGTAGAGATTAGCTTCCCTTTTCTTTGGGAAGAAAATGACTTGTCTCCCATAGTGAATAGAACTGTCATTCTGAGAGCTGACAAATGCCAACAACCTTTGGAGGTGTAGTGTGCCAGCATCTAAACAGCAAATAAAATAAAATGAAGAATCCAGTAACCAAAGAAAGAAAAGTCATAAAAGGGAAAACTTGGGAAGGACCCTAGTAGTGCTAAAACACAAAAAATAAAGTCTGCATAATGCTAGAAATAACAGACTAGTAGACCAAAAAGAACAAAACCAAGAATAAATCATTTTAAATTAAAGCTATCCCGTTACTTTCCTTCTGGATGCCGGGCTCCGGGAGTCCATCTTAAATATAATGGATTCTATTCTTCTTGGCTCAAAACTGAGTATTACTAGGAAGGCAATTTGTACAGCTGACCACTTATTAGAGCAACAGACACTCAGTCTAGCAGTGTGCACAGCCAGGGGTGGGCTCACTGGCTGAGGCAGCACCTGCTCCATCATGCACCTGTACCTTCGATTCCTGTGGTGGCATAGAACACGATGTGCGAGCAACCAAATAGACAGAAAACTATACAATGATGTCAAGTAAGTGAAGAATCCTGGGTGGCAACTATGACAAAACTCACTACGGTTTCAACAGTTGGTGGCAGTCAAGAGAAGATTCGGGTCAATCAAGGTCACCTTTTTTTCTTGTCAGAAAAAAAAAAATATTATCATTATAATGGCAGCATTTTCTTTCTGACTCTTTTTTTTTTTTTTTTTTTTACCAAATATGGATCTACAACTGATAAAATTCAAATGTCTGTTCTGTCAAGACCAAGCATTTAAATCCCTATTATCCTCCAAATATCCCCACTATTGTTAGCATAAAATTGAGTGAGAGATCAGTTTTGCTAAACCCCAAAGCAGTTGCTGTATCTCAGAAATCTCACTTTAAACAATGACAGGTGCTTTTGTACATCTCACCGATCTGTAGATGTCAGAGGTAGAAGGGCCTTGAGCAAATGCCCCGGCAGTTTGCGTAAGAAATGTGGTTCCTCACAAGTAACTGCAAGAGTAATTTATGTGTGCTGTCTGTCGAGTGCCTAAGAAATGCCGCGGGCTACGGGAAGGACTTAACACATGTTATTTGCTTATCATAGTTCTGTGAAATATGCCTTTATCAGTCTTATTTTGAGGTTGTAGAAACACAGCTAGAGAGCCCAAATCCTTACTCGAGATTTGGTTGCCTTGTACTCAAGTTTAGATTCTGTAGGGTTTTTTGTTGTTGTTGTTGTTGTTGTTGTTGTTTGTTTGTTTGTTTGTTTTTGGTGGGGGATGGGGGTGGGGGGGTGGGGGGGGAGCCAGACATGGTGAATTTTAAGTTGTGGGTTGGACACCTTCATATTCTTTTCTTGAACCTTCTCTGCATGCAGCTGAGATTCTTGGGATAATGTGATTCTGTCAAGTATCGCTATCAAATGTTGCTAGCCAGGATGGTGTTTCCACAGGTTAATTATTAACTACTCATAGAATCTTCAGAATGTATTATGAGTTATAATATTTTTTTTTCTCCTTTCTCTGGAGGAACAGGTCCTATTATTGTAAATTTTTCTTTCAGGATTTTCTTCTTCTCATCCTAGTAGAGATCCCTTGTATTAATATGCTGATTAATACTCAGCTATGGACTCAAGGTGATGCTCTGCCACGCTCCACCACAGATCTCCAGTGTCCTTTGTCCATAAGGCTCTCATCTCTCTATCAGAAACTCTAGCTGTGGTCTATCTCAACTCAGCCTTGTCTTCTCAGTGCAGGTGACTGCCTGCTCTGCCTGGATACCCTTTGTGGTACCTCAGCCTGGAAGTTTCTTCTAGGCAGTAAGTCAGAGTACTCACAGGGTGTGCGGTCTGGTGTCGATTTTCTTTCAACTTGTCCAGTGCGATTCATATGTGTGGCCCAGTTTTCTAATGGTTCAGAGACAGGAAGCAAATCTAGTACCTGTCGTTTCAACTTGGTCAAAGGCAAACAGTCTCAAGTTCAAAGGTTCCATCACCTAAGCCCATCATATCTACTTGACTTTTCAGAAAGTATTTGAAACCAAAAAGATAAGTGACATATTAAAGAATATACTATATAGAACATACTATATAGAACAAAAAATCATTTTCCTGATCACATGTTGTTGCCAAGATCCTTCGCTGTTCAAGAATATTAGGAAAAGGAAGGAGAAACATTCAGACTCAATATTTAGTTTTTTTTTCACCTGTCACTCATCTCAAACAAACATACACATGTGAAAATGTATACACACATTCATGCAAACCACACATATACACAAAGCTTTCATTTACCACTAAAGAATTATAAAGGAAATTTTAGAAATATAAAAGTCAGAGGAGGGGCTGAAGAGATGGCTCAGTGGAGAAGAGCGCTTGATAGTCTTGCATAGGACTTGGGTTCAGTTCCAAGAAAACATACTTGTCCACAACTATCTGCAACTCTGGTTCAAGACAATCCAACTCTCTCTTTTGGCCTCCTTGGGCATCAGGCACATATGTGATACCTATACACACATAAAGGCAAACATACACATACGTGTGTGTGTGTGTGTGTGTGTGTGTGTGTGTGTGTAAATAAATCATTTTGTAAAGTCAGAGAAAATGAAATAGAAGAAGTTGTAATCTCTAGTTATTAAAATTTCCATTGATATGTGAGGTTTTGGTCTAATGCTAGATATATTAAAAGTTAGACTGTCCAACATTTTCTTAGAGTTCTATAATTAATACATTTTATACTTGATATCATACTCTTTCAATTTTTACTTACTGAGTGTCATTCATTAATAATTGCAGGCCATTGTTACCCTCTGAAATGATGGGTGTTATTAAATAACCATATCAACACATCACAGTCCTTCAATTTTCATTTCAATCAACTACACATTTCTTCCAGGATTTCCAAGAACACAAATCAAATCCTTTAGTTCCAAACATTCATCAGTTTCCACAAATAACATTTTTTAAAAACATAGCTTAGCTAGCACTGTCTTCAAAATCATAGGAAAAAATTAAATGTTCTTTTCAAACTTCTATTGTTTATTCCCTTTTCAACAGCCCTACTTGAATAGCCACTGAGCATCTCGGGCCAGTCATTTATTTCCATCCATAAAAGCAGATTAAATCCAAGAGAACTGGCCCAGAAATCTTAGAAGAATTGGGATAATGCTTGATCTCTCAAAATCTCTAATGTATTTTCCAAATTTATAGTGGCCAGTATTTTTGTTTGGTTTTATTTATTTATTTATGTATTTATTTATGTATTTATTTATTTATTTATTTTGAAACAGCATCTCACTGTATGGCTGAGAATGGCCTTGAACTAATGAACTTTCTGCCTCCACCTCCAGAATGTTGAAAAGGGTACAACACCACAGCTTGCTACATTTTTATTTGAGGATTCTGGCACCCCTGAGTGTGTTTGAAATAGGCATATGCTTATATTTTCATAAAGCCTAGAAAAGGCTATATGTTAACATAACTGTGCAAGTCGGTAGACTATTTTAAAACTTGAAGGCTGTCATTGGGATAAGATATGAATATTTCTGCTATTGGAAAAAATCTTTACACAGCTTCTCTTCCTGGTGATTCCAACAAGTTTTAGCACAACATAAATATAAAATGTCATCAACTTCTCTAAACACCAGGCACTGAGATGGTAAATGAAGACAGACCTAGTCTTCTTTTCAGGAATAGTTATCTTTGGATGAGCTGCTCCATGGTACTAGTGACTTTGAGGTGTCTAGCAGACAATAAGAGGTGCATACCAAAGCCAATTTCAATTAATTCAAGATGGAAAATCCTATGTGACACTATCACACACTCTACCAAAATTGAGATAGATTGCATC
The DNA here is from genome assembly GCF_964271855.1 of Acomys minous. Taxonomy (NCBI): domain Eukaryota; kingdom Metazoa; phylum Chordata; class Mammalia; order Rodentia; family Muridae; genus Acomys; species Acomys minous. The sequence continues at coordinate 95,477,277 of NC_140490.1, forward strand.
TACAACTTCACATTACTTTTATCTACTGATCTTGTAGCTCTGTCAAAAAAAAAAAAAGCAATCAAGTTGGTCTGGCATGATTTGCTCTGTTTAAATTTCTGTTTCATAATGTCCAATATCATTATCTTTATACATTTCACCAATGCTTGCAGACTTTCTCTTAATATTCTTTCTATTCTTTTAATATAGACTGCCTTTGCTATTGCTAGGTAATCATCTCGGCATTGTTCTTTTTAAGAACAACAATAATCATTCTCATTAGAATAATGCTCCAGCAATTATTTCTCATATTTGGGTTGATAAAGGGACTGGGATCAATTCTAAAATACTTATGGTGCATTTACTAATTGCTTACTACTCTGATGAGCAGTATGGTCTGGAAAAGGAGAGAATACTCTGAGGCGATTAATCTCACAAAGGAGATACACATTGATTTGTTGGGGTTCTAGTTTTGCAGATACTCAGTATTTTGTAAATCTATAGGACAAAAAGCATCTTACTGGGAAAAATCATTTTCATCCTTAATGGGGAATTCCTTTGCATTTTTAACAAGCACCTTCAGGTGATTTCAGCATCAGCGTGTCTTAAACTATACTTCAAATCAACTGGCCTATACAGTCAAGTATTACAGGCAAAGAATAGCGCTCTTATACCAATAACACCAAACAAAAAAATGTCATCCCAGGAGCATGGGACTTTTAAACAAGACAGTCATAGAGTTTTGATGGTATTTCCTCAGAATATGCTAGAATTGCTTTGACTTAATTCACAAAGGTAGACCAAACCAATTATGCCAGAAAAGTAAGAAAACTAAGCAACATGGATGAAGGCAATAATAAAGCATTAATAAAATAAATAAATTCATACTAACTGATGCTTGTCAAAATAAACACCTGCCTCTGTGAAAAGGAAAAAATCAAGTTATTCTTTACGTTAACACCAAGATGTGTGCATGTAGATTGTTTCATATTATATATTCTAAATATATTCCAGACCTGAAAATATCATCAACTGATTAAATGGCAGCCCAGAAAGCAATGTGTATCAATTATTTCAGTGTCCAGGAGGTTTTTATCCTACAAGTAAATTGTGGCGGTGTTCCTCTAAAAATATAGATTCATGAGCCAGGCAGTGATAGCACATACCTTTAATCCCAGCACTCGGGAGGCAGAGGCAAGCAGATCTCTTGCTTGAGTTCAAGGCCAGCCTCATCTACAAAATGAGTCCAGGACAGCCAAGGCTACACAGAGAAACCCTGTCTCGAAAAACCAAAAAAAAAAAAAAAAAAAGATAGATAGATTCATGAACTAGCAAATGGAAGTTCTCTGAACATGTATACCCTCCTTTCTGCAAATATCTAAGATGGTTCTACTGGGTCTTTTCATTCCTTGTATTATTGAAGTAAGACAATCCTACTTGTCAGAGCCCAAGCTAGAAAATGGCCTCTAAAACAGGAATGATTTCGTCATAGATGACTCTGGAAAGAATAAGAAGAAGGTAGGGAAGAAGATGCAGGGAAACGGTTCCCCATACAGGAAGGAGAGCTTCCAGAGACACAAACCATGCCAGACAAACTTGACTGCTTTTTCTTTTGGGGAGGGGCATGGTGCTCAGCTAAGGAAGGCAGAAAAGCAGGGCCTATGGAGAAATGGATGTGAGGCATCCAGGAAGAGAGAGAGGAAGGATGCACACTTGGCCCCTCCCATCCTCCCATCTCCAGTGTCCACGTGCCTCTCAAAGCTGGACATGAATCAGAGATGACACAGACCCTGGATGTCAGCAGAAAGAAGGCTCTGAGAGCAGACTGGAGACTGCCAGGCATGGTCCAGGAAGGTGACTGTGGTGAGGGAAGTTTTTGTTTGTTTTGTTTTGTTTTTATACTATTTCTTTCAAGTGAGGAAATTTTAGTTTGCATAAGGATTTTTAAAGTTTCATAAATTGTTCAATTATTTAATAATTCATGGCACACATTACATTTTATTCTCTTACATTTTTGCTACCCTGGTTTTATACGAGTTAAAACCCAAGGCTTAAATAGACTTCATTATCCCTTTTTATTGTCACTGAATGCAAAGTGCAAATCTTTTGTAACGACTCATCTCCTTTACCTATACATCGGAAGGTATTCTTAATTCCTTCCTAATAGCTGTTAAATGTCCATATATCTTTATTCCACGTCTTTTTAAAATAAGCATTTCTAATGATAATTTGCCATTTAACCCATTTACTTACTATAATTTTGTTCCTATCTGCACTCATTAGTGAAATCTTTGTATCTAATAATTTCTACTCTCCATGCACAGGGCCATCTATTACTCTCCTTCATTCATTTATGTAGCAGGAAGATGTGTAAAAAAAGACAATTTGGTATCTTCCAGACCCTCAAAAATCTGTCATAATAGTTAAGCGTTGCAAAAGAGGTTAGTGTGTTTATGTGTATGTCTGTGCATGAATGTATGCACGTGTGTATATATGTATTGTGTATGTGTGTCTATGTGCATGAGTATGTATGTTCATATGTATATGTGTAGTTGTGTGTGTGTGAGTACATGTGCAAATATAAATGAGGAACAAAGAAATATAATTAAAGAACCTAGCATTTCCATCCATGCATCCGTGTGCCTATACACAAATGCAAACCGTAAATGATTTAACAATTATATAATCACATCCTCAAAGTGCATAGCTCCATTTGTAACAGTTGTCTGAGCCTTCTAGATTATCTGAGCCTCCCTAGATACTTTCTTCTGAATAACTGATTTGTAACCATCAGATCCAGCTCTTTACTGGTCATTCAACACAAATGTAAGTAATTTGTGCACCATCATTTTCCTACTCTACTTTTCCACTCCTCAACTCCCTATCAAATGCGTTCTGTTTCATGCAATTTACTATGAGCAGCTGTGATGCTGAGGGATCCCATTGCTGTCTGTCTCTTCTTGAATCTCTGTCAGGCTTCATGTCCGTAGGGTCATTGACCATTCAACATTTTATATGCATGTTTCCTCAAAAGTCCTTAAAGTTCTTAAAAGCACCATGCCATCCTCATGACGTAGCCGGTGTGAAATATTCCATAAGAAGCCGATTCCCGGAATATACTCACTGACTGCCGCAGAAGCTTCAAAGTCAGTCCTAGAGTGATTTGTAGTCGTCATAAGATGAGGGGTCTGGGAATGTGGCTCAGTTGATAATGTACAAAGCCCTGTCCTTGATCCCCAGCACCATAGATAAGCCAGGTAAAGTGACACACACCCGTAATGGCAGCACTTAAGAGAGAAAGACAGGATGCTTAGATGGGTGTGGTCATCATTGGCTATACAGCAATTTGAAGGTTAACATGAGCAGCCTGAGACCCTCTCTCAAACAACAAACCAACAACAACAAAACACTGGGGAAAAGACAAGAAGGAAGGAATCTGGAGAGCAGAAGAGCGACCTTTGACTTAGAGCAGTGGTTCTCAACCTCCCTAACACTGTGACCCTTTCATATAGTTCCTCATGTTGTGGTGACCCACGACCATATTTTTTTTATGATTACTACTTCATAACAGTAATTTTGCTACTGTTGCGGCTCATAATGGAAATATCTGTGTTTTTCTATGGTCTTAGGCGAGCCCCATGAAAGAATCATTTGGCTCCCAAGGGGTCTCTGCCCACAGGGTGAGAATCACGGACCTAGAAGAAAGCAGAAACACACCCACTTCATATATGCAAAAATAAATCTTTAGAAGACTTCTCATTTCCTTTGTAGAAGTTTCCAAGACATTTTTCTCTTCCTTTGGAGACAAAAAATATATATTTTATCTTCACTGATTAAATTTCTTTTGTTTTAGCCAGCAATATATTTTTACTGCCTCTCGTATCTTGAAAAATAACTAAGGAATTTCATCTCATAGTCACTCCTTACGATCTGTCTTCCACCCTGTCTTAATTTAGTTTTATCAGGAGGATCAAGTCTAAAGGCCCTCCGCAGCACTGATGAGAGTGCTCACTAAATGTGATTTTTTTAACACGCAAGTCTCCTGATAGCCTCTTCCCAGAGCCTCCTGAAGGTCAAGGGGGATTACACCAGTGACAATTAAGCAGTGTGGCTTCCCTTCAGGGGCTCTTCCACCCCCACCCCCCACTTCCAGGACCTTAGACTTCTGCCCTATTTCCTCATTTAAACCTCTTACCACCAATATGTCTTCAACTTAAAAATCAATTCTCTCCCTGTTTCGGCTCCAGTATCACCATTGCATCTTCATTTAATCTCCAGGGTCATCTCAATCGCCATAAATCTAAACATAGCAATCAAACGTCTCGTCTCTTTAAAATGTCTTGCCACAGGTGGGGTACAAATCTCACTTCCTGATTGATTGGGCAATTTAAAAGAAAGATGGCGAACAGAGAAAATTATATTTCCAGAGAAAGGCCACTGCATCGAAGACACGGAGATGGAAGGAAGGGCAGCGCTTTCTCTCTCTCTCTCTCTCTCTCTCTCTCTCTCTCTCTCTCTCTCTCTCTCTCTCTCTCTCTCTCTTGTTATTGAAAAGGCTTCCCTTTTAACACTTGCTTTACGGAGCTTTTTTTCCCCCTGAAAACCCCATCTTGTCACTTACAAATGCAGTCTGAAAAATCAGGGCGGGGATGTACTTTAGCAAGTGTCCAGTTTACTAGAAAAGGAAGGCTCCTAATAAAAACAAAATGGGCTGCTTTCTGCCTCTGCAGACACCTATCCCACCGCTGAGAATACCTGACACAAGCTTCCTTAGGACTAAAGTTGTCTCCCTCTGTGGTTCACTGTGTGCTTCCGGAATGGACACTTAGTGGTCAGCAAGCATTAGACCAGATATCTGTCTCTGTTTCTGTCTCTTCGCCTGACCGTAACAAAATGCCTTACTCTGGGCCATTTAGATATAATGGAAATCTATTGAGCACAGTTCGGGAGGTTGGAAAACCCAAGATCTAGGTAGCAGGAGCTCTGGCATCTGGTGAAGGCTCTCTCCCTCTCTGCTTCAGCGCTGGCAGTTTTCCATGTGGAAAGTAATCCTACTTTTCATAGTGGATTGCTCATGAGGTCATCCCTTCCCAAAGGCTCTTCATACTATCACCTTAAATTTTTACAGATTATAACTTAACGAATTTGAGAGGGAGCATTACTGTGCATATCGCTAGGGTGGTGGAATCTGTTAGGGTTCATCTGACACAGTTCCTTAGTCTCAGCAACAATAACTTGATGCACATTGATGAAAATAACTATAAAGGAAAACAATATGCAGATTCGAATTCTTTTTTTTTCTTTCTTTCTTTCTTTCTTTTTTTTTTTTTTAATTATTTGAGACAGGGTTTCTCTGTGTAGCTTTGCTGTCCTAGAACTCACTCTGTAGACCAGGATAGCCTCAAACTCATAGAGATCTGCCTGCCTCTGCTTCCCAAATGCTGGGATTAAAAGCAAGCGCCACCACTGTCGGGCTTGAGTGCTTTCTATATGGAAAAAATTCTACAAACACAACAGAGAACAAAAAGGGTACCCTTCCTTTCTCCCTTGGAGTTTCCAGTTTCAAAAAGAGATGGCAGGCATCAACGCGACCATAATATTAATGATTAGAGAGTCGCAGACTGAGAGAAGGCTCCTGAAAGTGGCGTGTACCAAAGGGGACCCATGTAGATGCAACAGGCAGGGATCTAACCTGGGGATGAAACCTATCAGATAAGTAGGGGATATGGCAGTTGAGAGACTTGAGCAGGGCATTCCAGACGTGGGCAGAGAGTGGAAAAGTGCCCTGGGAACTTCTAGAGGAAGCTAGTAAAGGAGGCGGGTGAGGGTAGGTAGGAGAGGAGCGCGCTGGAGGGGTAGAACACTCTCACTGGCTTTTGCAAAGTTTCCATCTTCCCCAAGCCAAGGCTTCAAGCCAGAGACGGCAGCAACAGGCCAAGAAGAGAACACAGCAAAATGTAATAACCTGTCTTAGAGTGGGCAAACACGGGGTGGGGGGAGAGGAGAGGGAAGAGGAGAGGGAAGAGAGAGACAGAGACAGAGAGACAGAGACAGACAGAGAGACAGAGACAGAGAGACAGAGACAGACAGAGAGACAGAGACAGAGAGACAGAGACAGACAGAGAGACAGAGACAGACAGAGACAGACAGAGAGACAAAGAGACAGAGACAGACAGAGAGACAGAAACAGACAGAGAGACAGAGAGAGAGAGAGAGACAGAGACAGAGACAGAGAGAGAGAGAGAGAGAGAGACAGAGAGAGAGAGACAGAGACAGACAGAGAGACAGAAACAGACAGAGAGAGAGAGAGAGAGAGAGAGAGAGAGAGAGAGAGAGAGAGAGAGAGAGAGACACAGAGACACAGAGAGAGAGAGAGATCCATAAAGAGGCTAGAAAGGAAAAGACTCCAATAAGCATGCACCCTTGAACCAAGGAGTGTAAAACAAACTGTCCTTCACACCATCTAATTGACATGTTCCCAAACGCATAGCAGAAAATCACTGAGGATGCTGGGTCAGCATGGCTGAACACTTGGGATTATATCCTAATGAGAACAACCTGGGCTGGGAAGCTCAAATCACACTATGGAAAGGACAGCGTAGAAAGGACAGGAGATCACAGAAAAGGATCACTAGGATGGGTCCTGGAAAAAAAAATTGGGGGTACCTGGGAGCAGGTAAAATAAGAAGAAAAGAAAGAAAGAAAGAAAAAAGAAAAAAAAACTTGCTTTGACAAAGGAGAAAAAAATG
>NC_140490.1:95489004-95579004 GCF_964271855.1 Acomys minous
CATGGTGATCCACCTACCTCTGCCTCCCAAGTGCTGGGGTTCAACACGTGCACCACCACCAGTTTCCCTAAATTCTTTCTCGGCCTGTTTATCTCTTGTATACAGGAAAGCTATTGATTGTTTTGAGTTTATTTTGTACCCTGCCACTTTGCTGAAGGTGTTTATCACCTGCAGGAGTTCCTTGGTAGAATTTTTGGGGTTATTTATCTATACTATCATATCATCTGTGAATAGCAATACTTTGACTTCTCCATTCCAATCTGTATCCCCTTGATCTCCTTTAGTTGTCCTTATTGCCCTAGCTAGAATTTCAAGTGCTATATTGAACAGTTACAGAGAAAGTGGACAGCCTTGTCTTGTGCCTGATGTTAGTAGAATTTCTTTAAGTTTCTCTCCATTTAATTTGATGTTGGCTGTTGGCTTGATGAGTGTTGTTCTTATTGTACCTTGTATCCTTGATTTTTCCAAAATGTGCGACATGAAAGAGTGGTGAATTTTGTCAAAGGCATTTTCAGCATTTAATGAGATAATGTTTTTTCTTTCAGTTTGTTTTTATGATAGATTACACTGATGGATTTTCATATATTGAACCATCCCTGCATCCCTAGAATGAAGTCTACTTGACCATGGTGGATGATGTTTTTAGTGTGTTCTTGGATTCGGTTTCTGAGTATTTTATTCAGCCTTGTTGTGTCAGTGTTCATAAGGGAGATTGATTTGAAATCCTCTTTGTTAAGTCTTTGTGTGGTTTAGGTATCAGAGTAACTGGGGCTTTATAGATTGAGTTTGGCAATATTCCTTCCATTTATATTTTGTTGAATAGTTTGAGTAGTATTAGTATTAGCTCTTCTTTGAAAGTCTGGTAGAATTCTACACTGAAGCCATCTGGCCCTGGGCTTTTTGGGTTGGGAGACTTTTGATGACTGTTTCTATTTCCTTAGGGGATATAGAACTATTTAAATTGTTTGCCTAGTCTTGATTTAACTTTGGTAAGTGAGACCTATCAAGAGAATCATCAATTTCATTTAGATTTTCCAATTTTGTGGAGTATAGATTTTGAAGTAAGACCTAATGATTCTTTGGATTTCCTCAGTGTCTGTTGTTATGTGCCCCCTTTTAATTCTGATTTTGTTAATTTGAATATTGTCCCTCTACCTTTCAATTAGGTTGGCTAAGGGTTTAATCTATATTGTTGATCTCCTCAAGGATCCAGCTTTTAGTTTTGTTGATTCTTTATATTATTCGCTTTGTTTCTAATTTATTGATTTCAGCCCTAAATTTGATTATTTTCTGCCATCTACTCCTCTTGGGTGTATTTGCTTCTTTCTGTCTTAGATGAAAAAAGAGGATCTATCATTCTACTTCATACAAAAATACACCTCAACATCAAACATAGACATTACCTTAGAGTAAAGGGCTGGAAAAAGATCTTCCAAGCAAACAGATTCAGGAAAGAAGACATTCTAATATCTAATAAAATAGACTTATAAGCAAAATTAATTTTTAAAAAAGGTGGAGAAGGATAATTCATACTCATCAAAGAAAAATCCACGGAGAATGGCAAAGTAGAAGGATCCAGAGGGTCCTAGAAGCCTACAAGTAGAACATTATGATAGGCAGATTTGGGCACAGGGGTCCTGCTCAAACTAAGGCACCAGCCAAGGACAATACAGGCGGTAAACCTTAAACCCCTACCCAGATCTAGCCAATGGACAGAACAATCTCCACAGTAGAGTGGAGAGTGGGATATTACTTTTTCACATACTCTGGTGCCTCACCTTTGACCATGTCCCCTGGAGGGGGAGACCTAGTGGCACTCAGAGGAAGGACAGCAGGTTACCAAGAAGAGACTTGATACCCTATGAGCATATACAGGGGGAGGTAATCCCCCTCAGGAACAGTCATAGGGGAGGGGAATAAGGGGAAAATGGGAGGGAGGGAAGAATGGGAGGATACAAGGGATGGGATAACCATTGAGATGTAACAAAAATAAATTAATAAAGGAGAAAAAAAATAAAATAAATAAATAAATAAAAAAGAAAAATCCACAAGATGATGTCTCAATTCTGAAAATCTATGCCCCAAATGCAAGGGCACCCACATTTGTAAAGGAAACATTACTAAAGTTTAAGTCACACATCGAATCCCACATATTAACAGTGTCATTTAGATGTTGGTGAAGGGGAGAATGCATATGTGGATGGATGCATCTGTGTGTGTGTGTGTGTGTGTGTGTGTGTGTGTGTGTGTGTGTGTGTGTGTGTCCCTTCTTTTGGTCTTGCTGGTGTATGTTTATAAGCATCTCTTTATTTAGGTTGGGGAAATTTCCTTCTATGATTTTGTTGAAAATATTTTCTGGGCCTTGGAGCTGGAAGTAGTTTCCTTCTCCTGTTCTTATTCTTAGATCTGGTCTTTTCATAATGTCCCAGATTTCTTGAATGTTCTGTGTCAGGAACTTTTTAGATTTAACGTTTTCTAATACACCATTTATTCTCATATCTTCTATGATTGATATTCTCCCATATTTTGTATTCTTTTGGTGATGCTTGCCACGATAGCTTCTGTCCTCTTCTCTAGATTTTCTTTCTCCAGGATTCTCCAAGTTTGTGTTTTGTTTATTGCCATTATTTCCAGTTTCATGTCTTGAACTTTTTATTCATTTCCTCCACCTCTTTAATTGTATTTTCCTCTATTTCTTTAAGAGATTTATTCATTTCCTCTTTTTAAATCTCTATCATCTTCATAAGACTGGGTTTAAGGTCATCTTATGCTTTAGCTATGTGAGGGTATCTAGGGATTATTGTAGTAGGATGGGTGGACTCTGATTGTGCCACGTTGCCATGGCTCTTGTTGATTGTATTCTTACACTGGCCTTTAGCCAGCCAGCTGTCCCTGATATTGGCTATAGAGATGTTCCTGATGCCAGCAGGACTCATCAGAAAAGCAGGCTGAGCCAGAGGCTCACATACACACACACACACACACACACACACACACACACACACACACACACACACGTCACTCACATACACACGTGTGTGGTTTTTCTTCAAGGCAGGGTTTCTCTGTGTAGCATAGCCCTGGCTGTCTTGGAATCCCTTTGTCCTTTTGTAGATCAAGCTGGCCTCAAACTCACAGAGATCCACCTGCTTCTGCCTCCTGAGCACTGGGATTAAAGGCATGCACCACCATGCCCAGCTTGAATATAGTTTTGAAGCAATCTTTTCAAACAGTGAAGCAATCCTGTTCCTGGATTCATTTGATAAATGGCATCACCAAGTATATGCTCACTGAAGTCAGCTCTCTGAAAATCATGTGGTGCACCATTTTCTCCCGTCCCTATTTCTTCTTGCAACTCAATATTAAGTCAACTGCTGGCCTATCAAGCATTCTAAATGTATTGATTGAGTTCTCCATCTGTGTTAGGTGACAAGGGGATAAGCCTGTCCAAGTCATTTTCCTCATCAAGCTTAGGGTTTGCTGAAGAAAATCAAGTCATTATACAACTAAATGGTTTTTTTTTTTAAAGACAGAAATAAAAAAATGAGGTTGAAAGAGAATCCTGTTTGGACTGAAGTCAGGGAAGAGAACAGTATACGCACAGAAGTGGTTTAGAAGGTAGAAACTGGAGGCTTTTCTGGCAGATTGCTACAGAGTCTAATGAGGGAAGTTAAGGATTTTCCCAGACTTCCCTGTTGACTAGCTAAGTGGGCGGCAGTGCCATTGTAGGAAGATAAAGAATTAACAAGTCAGTTTCTGATATGTTGAGTCATAAATATAGGTCAGAATTGCAAAAGGTATCATCAAGTACGAAGTTAGGGTCCTAACCTAAAATGGCAGGGAGAAGTCTAGGCCCGATACAAAACATGTGACTGACCACTACACAGATCACATACTTATCTAGAAACGCTACGCAGAGGAAGGGAGGCAGCACAGGACCTACCATGATCAACCCCGGCAGGACTGGTTAAGAAGACATCAAAGGACCCAAAGGGAAATGCAAAGTGGTTGAATAAGATGGGACGAAGCAGATAAGAGCAGACTGAGGAGGGGAGAGCCATGAAAAAGAAAAGTAAGGTGGCAAAGGTTAGCTATTGAGAACAGAACTGCATCCATAGACCCACTAGCACTGCTGGGACTATGACGGGGGTATTGTGAAAGGAGTGACGAAGTCATAAACGAGAAAATCTGAGGATGGGAAGATGGTTCCGAGGATAAGGAGATGGCTTCTCATGCTTCCGCATGAGGGATTGAGTTTGACTCTCTAGCACCCATCTAATAAGCCGCGTGTGTACCTGTTGTCACAGCGCTATGTGGGGACAGAGAGACAGGAGGATCAACTGGGGTTTTTTTTGGCTGCCGCTCTAGCCCTGGGTTCTGTGAGTGATGCTGTCTCAAAGGAGTAAGGCAGAGTGATGCAGCAGAATGCCGGATGTCTTCCTATTATGGCCTCTACGCGTGCACACATGGGCATACACACCTGCATACATACATACATACATACATACATACATACATACATACATACATACATACTCATACCACACAAACACACCAAATTAAATAAATATATATGCCAGAAGTCAAACAGCTCCAACTTAGAGTTGTTTTCCAAATATTCCTTCACTCTTTCATCCTAACTCAGGTTCAAGCCACCAGCATGACACACACTCATTGTTCACATTTCTTTCAACTTATGTCTCTTTCTACATGCAAAACCACCTTGCCACAAGACAATGCCACGTACATCACTCCCTTCAGACAGCCCAGCGATGCCCTCATGGGACACGTCACTCTCAACTTCTTTCATTCTCCTTTGAAGGGCAGACCATCAGGCATATTGAAGAGCTAAGATTCCAGATACACCTAAGATTGGGGACATTGCCAGACCAGGCGAATCACTGGAGAAGTAAATTGAGAGATACACGTATATGTAAGCTCCAGGAAAGTATGCAAGCAGGGTGGGCATTGCACAGTTCAGTCCTACCCCATCCTCGTCTTTTTCTTTAAGTTAGGTCAGGATTCCTCTTCAGAACTGTCCTCTCATCTCTCTTGACATTGACCACAATAGAGATGGATGTCATTTGCATGATGCTGGTCCTTCCCCGGGAGGGCTATGCATTCCTTTTCCTCCCTACTAAAATTCCCAACTCCTGTAAAGTCAGGGGACGTCAGGATGCTAAGAGTATGGGCATCTGTGTTGGAATTATGGTTCCTTCATTGTGTGTGTGTGTGTGTGTGTGTGTGTGTGTGTGTGTGTGTGTGTTGGGGGATGGTACACTTGCCCATATATACACATGGAGGCCAGAGACCAATGATGAGTTTCTTCCTGGGTCACTCTCCACTTTATTCTTCTGTGACAGGATCGCTTACTCAATCCAGGCCTCTCTGTTTAGACTAGACTGGCTGGCCAGCAAGCTCCTAGGATCCCCCTGTCCTCCCTTCTACTCTATCACCTTGGCTGAAGTGGACTGTGGGGACCCAAACCCAGGAACTCACTTTCCTCGCTGAACCATCTCCTAAGCCCCTTGGGCAATATTTTTTTTTAAATAACTCTGAATATCAGTTTCTCCACCAGTAAAAATGATATAGTATCAAGCACCCGATTCACGGGGTTGTTTTGAGTATTCTGCAAGCCAGCCAACTCTAACGTTTTCTCTCCCCAACACCAAGCTCAGGGCGCACATTCGACAGCTACTTTATTGCTTTATGACTTTGACTGTGCTCATCTCCTAGGATCTAGAGCACTTTGTGCAGTACAGGGCAGACTCAGTGCTTAGCGAAGGCTGGTGGGCTGCCGGACAACTACAACCAGCGGCCTTCCCATGTCTGTTACAGGGCCTTATTCAAGGACAAGAGTAGTGTGCCCTTTCTTATGATTAACTCCTTCTTCCTTTCTGCGCTGTTATGTTAATCAAGTTTGCACATTTCCCCCCCTTAGACAGATATACAGTGCTTTTAATTTGATCTAACTGAAGAAGGTAGGGGTGGAGGCGCAGGATTCAGAGGACCAGAAAAGTTAAAACTTTCTGGTATAAAAGAAACAGCAGGCTGCCTTATGTTCTCGGCATTAGCATTTAAGCTCACTGCAGCTGAACTCAATTGGTATCAGTGGAGACGTATATCAAACAGTGGGAAGGCAAGTCATATCCTACCGCTGTCTTGCGGAATTATCATCAGGAATGTAGCCAATTTTAGCACAAATAAATGGTAGTTAGGGAAGTAGCTTGTATGATCAAGTCCTATAATGGTCATTCTTTGATTTAGGAATATGTGCTGAGCCTGTCACTTTGCATAAGCTTGATTTTCAAAGGGAAGATGGAAGGGGGAGGGGTGGGGGGGTGGGGGGAGCCAAGCCACGCTATGCTTTCTGCATCAAGCATAGCACAATACACAATAACAAAACGGAGAAAGTTAAAGAACATTCTGCTCACCGTTTTATCGGTTCCCATGTACATAAGACACCTAAGTGGCCGGTGCATGCTTGAGGAGTAAATTATACACAGCCCAGAGCACTGTCATCACTGGTCCAGGTCTGAACTGAGGCACTCCTAAGACCGTCATCTTGTCAGTGGTCGGAAGACAGCTGAAATATCAGTTTCAGTGATTTCCACTTGACCTCTTTTATCTTCTTTGTGAAGCAGGAGTGCTTTAGGAGACTCACAGGTGAAGAGTGGAAAAACAAACTCGCTGTATGAGTTCAATGAAGGTGCATTTAAAGACAGTGCCTCAAAGATCACCATCATCAGCCCCCTCCGTTTGCCAACAGGGCAGCCGAGACCCAGTGAATTCAAACAGCCCAATGGCACAGCACACTCGACACATACGATACCTACAATTCTCACTGTCACTAAGTCAGAGGCAAATATGGCTGCTCCATTTGGGCACATGGGAAGAAACGCCAGGCTCCTAGATGTGTGGAGTTGCATAGTCACAGTCCCTGGGGGTGGCAGGGGGTCCCATGTCTTTAAAAGGCTTGACAGTTGAAACATCCAGGGACCAACACTTGTGAAACACCAAACAGCCTAATCCCTGGGTGTGAGAGCAGATATAACTCGTTCAATCCCACTGCTTATATAACTGTTTTTATCACAAATGCCATACTTATAAATGTCATTTTCCATATATCTCCTCTAGATCTACCCTTAAAAACCATCCGACTTACATATTTTTATTACTTTATTAAAACATTTTTATCCATTATTGTCTTTCTCATCCAAAAAAGATGATATTGAAAATATAGGCTTTTTCCCTTTGAGAAAATAACTTTGATATCTTAATTACCCAATAGTGACTCTGTTATATTAATACTCTTGTATATATAAAGATCAATGGACAAAAAGCATGTTCACACCCTAACAACCTTTCACACGCTGTTTGCTTGCCATCTCCTACAGCTGTGAATATGACTTTGACTGTGCTCATCTCCTAGGATGTAGAGCACTTTGCAACATTTCCCAACAGAAGGGAACTTGAAAACAAAAACGCTCTCTCCAAACCATGAGGTCTGATTTCTCCAGCCCCAAACCATCTTTTACATTTTAGGCCCATTTAAGACCGTATCTACCAGAGAGTTATACCCACCTCAAACCGCAGTCATGGCTCTCTGCCAGACCTGCACTTCCCCTGAGCACCATATTTTGGATAATCTACTCAACCACTCTTTGCAAAACTTTGGGGAACCACCTACATTCTCTGCAATGTATTGAGATTTTAGTTGCAAAGGAAGGTCAAATGAACCTGGCTTTGGTAGAAAACAATCTCCAGGCTCACCTCACTGCAAGCTCTCCCAGGGGATTCTACCTCTACCCAAGACCGAGTCTGGCTCATCAATTACATAAAATAATTCTCCTGATTTATTTTCTCTTCTCAGGTTTTCTCTGCAATCGCCTCTTTCCTAGGCTCCCAAGCGTATACCCTGTCAGCCTTAAGGCCAACGAAAGAGACTCTCTTCCTAAAATGTTCAACAAGAGTCTTGACCTATACAGATCAACTTAGCTCAGGGTCTGCTACTGGCCCAGTCACTGCGGCCAAGGATGTGGAACTCCTGAATGGTTATGCACAAATCTTGAGTGAACGGAATCAGAGAATGAATTGCACATCCAGAGAGAACTGGCATGCTATTTCAAAACTGTAGATAAGTGCAGGGAAGACAAGGGATACAGCTTGGATCTGGGTGAGTCCCAAAAGCCCGTGTAGGATCCAACCAGTAGTGTTATGGAGAGTTTGAAGGTAAGGCCAAGTAGGAAGATCACTGAGGGCGTGTCCTCCTAAACAATACCAGGTGAACTGAAATAAAGCTTTACTTTCTTTAGATTGGCTTAGCTTAGGTATATATGATGGCAACATGAAGTAAACTGACACAGCCAGCACGTAAAAAGAAATGTCAAATATTCTGTGTTGCTCTGGCCTCCTCAGCCTCTCGACTCTTTGATCCAAAGAACTGTTTCATCTCCATGAGTCTGTGTCTTTGACATGAGTCTCCTTTGTTTCCGTTGCTTAGATTCCACCACTCTGACCTAAACTAAGTCCCCACTGTGTCGCTCCTAGAATTACATTGTCTCTCTACTTAAAGCCCTGCATTCACGCATCAACTGGAATCTGATTAGGCCTTAAAAACCTGTCAAGCTTCACTGTGTATAGTGTAATGAACTATGCTTAGAAAGATCTTTAAAAGGCTTTGCAGGATTTGTCTTGTTTTGTCTCTCAACACTTCCCCTTACCTGACTTAAGATAAGTGATAATCATAATACAATAGTAAGGAAAATAGCACTTCTGGATTCTTTCAGACATTAGCTTCTATACAAGGAACCTTTTGTGCCCTTATTACAATCTTCATCTCGCAGATAAGAAAGCCCAACCTTGAAGAGACTAAGAAAAGTACCCAACGTCACACATATAACAAATGCTAAAAGCCAAAATTATCTTGTCATCTGCTGCACTACCTTTGTACACTAGGCAATGTGCGGCTCTCCAGATTTGCCATGTACTTTCCTTATGCTCAGGATGCTCTCTCCTGTATCCAACTGGTCAACCCTGTGTAACTTGAAGATCTACCCTCAGTGCCTCCTCTTCAAGAAAGCCTTTTTGACACATGCTAACAGAGATTACCGCTCTCTCTTTAATTAGTTGGTATGGCAGCCAGTAAGAGTAGATATCTATGTGTCGAAGACCATGGAATGGTTAAATAAATAGCTGTGACAGGATATTAATATTGAAAGTCATAGAAAACAGGAATGACATAAAGCATTGCTCTCAATAGAAGGCAATGAGTAAGGAAAGAGTAGAGTGCAAGTTCCAAGAGACTGTGTGGTTCCCCTTCATAAAATAACCCAAGTCCAAAAACACTTGATATGTCCAAAATACAGAATAGTAATTAAGAGAATGTGCTAATGACACAAAGATGTTACACTATGGATGCCAGATGTGTTGTTGCCACAAACTATGGGAAGTAGGTGACAACATAGATATACGTGAATGCATTGACGTTCCCACATCATTCCTCACAATCTAGACATAAAATTTACACCACGACTTAAAAAGAGAAAGAGATGAGGATAAGAGAAGAAAAAGTATACCAGAAAGTGGGGATGGTATAACTTGCTGGATGGTGACTTTATTCTGTATCCTCTTCTCTTTATTCTGGTCAGTTCTCCATACTACTACGCTGTGACAGATTTTAAATTGCACCAGAGGTAGGACCTACATCTTACCATCCAATTATGCATGCTACTACCAGCTCACAGAGCATCCGTGCTCAGTGGCTTGGTGGCAACGTCACCACCACAGCAGATCTGTCTATGCAGTTAAATTTTGACAATATTAGAGCTGATTATATAGTCTTAACTTTCATATAGCCATACACTCTATATTCCTCTCCATGGTCTAATTAACATGTCCTTAATATCTCACCATGACAGGAAGTAGAAGAGCAAGAACGACAAATGGGAATCCATCAGATCACTTACTCTGAGGGGATGCCGATCACTGTGTTCTCCCTAAAAGCTCTAAGGGAAGAAATATATATCTTTAATGTAGTGCCATAGGAAAACACTTTCTCCCAATACACTGTCTTGTTTTCTCAATCGTGAATAGATCTCTGTGGTTTGATTTGACTTGTTCTTAAGAATTAGAGGGCATGGCATGATTTGTCATATTGCCTTCCTTTTTTGTCTAAGTTTGAATTTTATTAGTGTTATTTTTATCTCTTTTCCCTCATAACAAGTGCCTTTGCATATGGGAGCATGTACTTGTGTATATGGGTGCATATATACATGTAGGTCCCTGTGTGCACCTGTGTGTGGAGGCCAAAGGTCATCCTCAGGTGTCATTCTTCAGGAGACATCCATCAGTTTTTAAGAGAGTCTCCCACTGATCTGGAGCTTGCCAGGTAGACGAGGCTAGTTGGCCAGTGAGCCCTGGGGATCAAGCTGCCTGTCTCCATCTCCCTGGTGCTGAGATTCCAGACACACACCACCATGCTAGCTTTTGTGAGAGCATGTGTTCCAGAGACCGAGTTCAAGTCCTTGTGCTTGGAAGGTAAGCACTTCATCAACTGAGCTATCACCCACCCTTATCCATAGCTAATGATTGTTGGAAGCAACGTGAAGGGACATATGACACAGCTCATGGGTAAGGGCTATGGCACTCCAACCTAGTGACCTGCATTTAACCCCCAGAGCTCGCATGAAAGAAAGAACAAACTCCTGCCAAGTTGCCTGACCTCCACAAACATGCCACAGCACACAAGATACGAATAGATGAATTAATTTTTTTTTTACAAAAGAGTTTGTGTAGAAATAAATTCACTCAGTAAATATTACTTCTGAAACTACACTTCAGTGGTGGAGCTCAAACTCACGGCCTCTCATCGGTTAGGCAAGCGCTTCACTCCTAAGGACCCACCTCCTGGCCCTGTCATTTTGGAATTTCATACTCATAAATATCAGCATATTCTATTTTACTTTGCTTTTTAAAGGAACATTTTAGTAGTATCATTATACAATGTCTTGCCTCACCTACCTCTTATGCCTTATTAATGGAGTAGCCACCATCCTTATTTTATACACAGGAAAACTTACCAAAAAAGCCTGAGGGGCAAAAAAAAGGGGAAGCTACGGTTTTGGGCACAAGGCAGACTTGGAATCCAGGCTTTGCTCGCTGGTTTTGCTTGGAGCCCTCGGACCTCCCTGTCCATCTTCACGCTCAACCGCAAAATAGGTAGGAAGATAACAACAGTACTTAGAACAGAGGAAAATTGTGAGGATGTGTCAAGTCACACACCGAGGGACATACATAAGACATGAGGTCATACCAAACCTTTCAGAGGGAGAGAAATTCCTTGAGACTCTTTTTTCCTGAACCACTAAGACTACATACATTTCTCACTACTGCAAAGTGGTGTTTTTTTTTTAAAGGGATACAGAAACAGATAACTGGAGGTGGTCCACCCTCACCAGTTGGTGGTTGTGAAGCCTGGGGCAAGTGCCACAATGCTTGGAGCTGTATTGTCCTCCATTATGCAGTGGGGATAATAACGACTCTCTCTTGCTATAGTTTTGATGCAGAACACATCGCACAGTGCCAGGACAATGTAGGCAGCTCATAAATATTACAGTGAGCACCACTGTGTGGTTGTTACTATCATTATATGGTATGCCAAGTAGACAAAAAAAAAGCCATCAAATGCAATTTCTTTTATAATATTTCACAATTCAGACTTTAGAAATAAGTTAGCAGTTTGTTCAAAGGAATTAAAATTACCCAGGATTTAGTGTGTTAAGACAGGGGGGAAAAGTACATGCCCAAAAGTAAGAAGTTGTGTTAAATGTTTTCTTCCAGGTTTTTTTGGTTTTTTGTTTTTGATAACTGTAACTCTGGTTATTACTACATCAACTAACATTCTCCCTCCCTCTTTCTCTTTCTCTCTCTCTCTCTCTCTCTCTCTCTCTCTCTCTCTGTCCCTGTGTGTGTGTGTGTTCACATGGAAGTCAGAGGATTGTCTTGGGTGTCACTAACCACGTTCCACTTTTCCGTTGGTTGGTTGGTGGTTGGTTGGTTGGTTTTAAGGCAGCGGTTCTCACCCTGTGGAGGGTTTGCATATCAGATCTACATTATGACTCCTAACACTAACAAAAGTAGTTATGAAGCAGCAACACAATGGCTTTATGGCCGGGCATTTCCACAACATAAGGAACTGTGTTGAAGGGTCACAGCGTTAAGGAAGGTTGAGAACCACCAACTTAAATAGTCTGTCTCTTCTGTGTGAGACTTAACCAAGTAGAGCAGGTTGTCTGGTGAAGGAGACCAAGGATCTGCCCCCCTGTACTGGAGCAACACTGTGTAGATACCATATTGACCTTCTATGTTTATTTTAGGTTTGGTGGTGGTTGTGGTGGTGGTGGTGGTGGTGGTGGTGGTGGTGCTTTGCTTTGAGACAGGTCTCATGTATCGCTGCTGATCTAGAATGCACTATGGAGACTAGACTGATCTTGAACTCACAGAGATCTTTGCCTCTGCCTCTGCCTCTGCCTCTGCCTCTGCCTCTGCCTCGAGTCTTCCACTATGACAACCTCGGGCTTGTTTTGAACACCGAGTTCTGGAAATCCAAGTCCTCCTGCTCATAAGGCAAGTGTTCCACCTCCTGAGCTCTGCCCCAGTTCCACAGCACTTTTAGAAAGTAACTGAATACAAAAAGAATCCCTTTGGCTGCACAGCCTCCCAGGGTTATTTAATGAATATTGACCTCGATCACTATTTATTTCACTCACGATGGAAATGTTCAAAATCTAAGGTTTAGGGATGTGTTTTTTGGTTTTAGGGTGAGAGGCAGGGTTCTGTGCTTCCATATGGAGAGAGATTAAATCAGTTGTCTTCAGTAACTATAATCAACCAAATTAAATTGACACTCGACAACAGACTGAGGCGCTGTATAAAGCTTTTGTCTCAAAAACATATTTCATATCAAGAACACAGTTTGCGTTCCTTCTAGAAAACCCAAGATGCAGAGGAACAGGCTAAGCTTGCACAACGGAGGGAAGGAAGGCAGCTATTTGTTTTCAAGAGGGACTGTTGCAGGAAAACAGATTTCTTCCCAAATTAAGCTTTGTGTGTATCTGCAACGACTCCGTGCTAAGAAACCTGATTTGCATGGACCACACATACTGAATAATTCGTGAAATTATGCTCATGTCTAGAGCAAAGAAAAAAAGCCCACTTTTTTTTTTCTTTCAGTTTGGCACCATTAGGCTCATGTGTCTTCTAACAGATCTCTGCTGTTTTAAAATAACAATCAGCCTGGATGTACTGGCCTTCATCATTTGCAAGTGAGTCCGTGACCCTGGGTACCTTCATCGCAACTGGAATGAAAAATGCAAGCCTCTGACAGCCAGCATTGAGCATCACCCAGAAAAGTCTAATTAGCATTTCTGTGCTAATTAAAAGCAATGCTGGGTTAGTTCCAATATCATGCTTTTAAATGGCTGATGTCTCAAGAGAACAAAGTTGGGGCTAAAATGCATTTCCAAAGGAAAAAAAGCCCCTCACAAACTTTCTTAAGTGATGGGATTTGATGCCGCTGTTATTTACATCTCATTACAACGATGGACTTCTCCGTGCCTTTTTTTTTTTAATCAGTTTTCCATTTTCACTTTTCTCCTGCTTTGCAAGCAGCAGGGAATTCAACGTGTTTTTCTGCTTGCTTAAATCCTCTGACCGGCTGCTTTCACACAAAATTAATTAAGGATTTTCTAAAAGGAGGCCACGCCATGAAAGACAGAAGCAGTTCAGGATTTGCGGTCTTTCCTTCAGACAGTGCTAAGTACACAGTGTACCAAGCCACTCCAGCCCTTCCTGGAAAAGAAAAATTTAGAGACAAACAGCACCTCGCCTGAAACCCCACAGTTCTTTCAAATAAACAGATGACGGCTGCTGATTAAATACCTTTTGCAAACACTGCCCAGTTATTCCAACTCACAAAGGTTCTACATGGTATTAAATCTGATTTTCTTTTCCAAGCAGAATGTCGGAGGGGATCAACGGAGAGGTGGGGGGGTGGGGGAGGCTATTGTTCGACCACATTCCGTTCCTGTTAAATCAACTTGATATACGCGATAAATTAAGTCTGCACTGCAGGTCAGTGAAATTCTATTAACTACTTATTATGGAAGAAAGGAAAGTAGTCCAGTCAAGAACTCTTACACATCAGCCGAAGCAAGCTGTCACTCTGTTTAACTTTCACAATAAATGTGCCTCTGTCTCACACATGTGAAAGAAAAGGGGCGAGGGCGGGGATCCCACCATTTAGCATTTAAGCTCTGATGGCCAATGTGCATGAAGCTGAAGAAACAGTCTGCCCCAGAGTGACGGCTTTTCCTAACTTAAAAGGCTAGGAGGCTCCAGACTTTTGATAAGATTTGCTGATATTTCAGGCAGCCATTCAAAAACAGGCCTCTATATGGGGGCTCTGAGAGCATGGCCACCTGGTTGGCATTTGTGTGGCCAGGCCCCTTAATCCAGACCATCTGTTTCTACTGGGTCAAGTGACTGAAAGGTAAAATAAGGCCTTCTCCTTTGAGTGTGTCCCCAAAGAAGAAATGGCTCCAGTTTTCTCCATGGGAGGTAAGCTGAGCCAGAGTCCTGGAGACCAACTTCAGAGAGAACTGCAGTGCAAGGATTAGATGGGCTGAGGTACGGAAAAGCGCCTGGGCCACCAGATGCACTGGGTTCTAAGCCCCAGGAGTAGGCCCGGACTCCTCAGGGGAGAAGTTGCAGATGAAAATATAGGCAGTAACAAAGCGTGCAGACCCCATCCTTCCTGTGTTCATCCTGCAGAAGGCCAGGCAACTGGGATAGAGACTTCCTCCTGGGCATGGCAGCTCCCCAGGAGGCTGGCGCTGTGCCTGCAGCTCTGACCACACTGTTCACCACACAGGTACTATATTGCCTCTTAGCACCAGCTGCCTTCTCCCAATTCACACAAATTCCTGAGGCCAAGAAGAATCCCCCAAAAAAGCGAGTGAGGGGATTCATGAGTGAATTAATCAATCAGTATGTAAGTAATCTAAATTAGAATAAAACAGTGAGAGTAAATGGGTTCATGACCAATTGAGGCACATGTCTAGGAAAACAGAAATGTTTGGGGAAACATATTAAGGTTTATGTTAAAATCGCATGCGAATACACACACACACACACACACTTTACAAGGAATAATTACAATTTTAAAAAAGTATTGTTTCATAGAGGAAACTCAAAGACCATGATTTCTCAAATGAGAAATACAGTAGATGAAGTTTCTAGGTGAAATTAATTTCAATAATATCTACTAATGCAATCTATTAAAGATATTATTCCAATGTGTAGGCAATATAAAAATGTATTAAATGGATATGGCGTATTCTCTTCTTTGTACCTTCTTTAAAACCTAGGAGTTGCTACTTATTACTGATAGTAATATTATTGTAATAATGTATTGTCTATAATTGCTCTCAGTTGGGACAAGCCACAGCCTAAGGTCTCAAAGAGTGAACGTTTACAGTTTAAAGTCAAAATGAGTAACAATGAAAGAAATGTCCCCAGATTCACAGACAAAGTCAGAAATGGAAATACGCAACCACGTCATCCCAGGCTGAGCCACAGCACTCAGGTCAACCACAGACCACACGTAGGACAGTGCCCATGTTTGTGGAGATACAGGCATACAACTCCCTGTGCCAGCAGTTACCTGAAAGCGTGGCCCAGACAAACACACAGGATATGCTAATGAGAAGGGGCAGCTGGGTTACTAATCTATGTATTTACTATGATTTTAAAGTGAACTCCTTCTGTTTATTGAAAAATTTTACTTCAAGACAGTTTGGGTTTTATTGCAAGGGTTTCATTGCTAGGAAGAGACACCATGACCAAGGCAACTCTTATAAAGGAAAATAATTCACTTAGTCCATTATCGTCACGGCAGGAAGCATGGCGGCACGCAGACAGACATGGTGCTGGAGAAGGAGCTGAGAGCTCTACACCTGGATCTTCAGACAGCAGAAGGAGACTGTTCCACACTGGGCATGGCTTGAGCTTAAACTGAGACCTCAGAGCCCACTCCCACAGTGACGCACTTCCTCTACGAAGGCCACACCTACTCCAGCAAGGCTACACCTCCTACTAGTGTCTCCCTATGGGCCAAGCATCCACATATATGAGCCTATGGGGGTCATTCCTCCTTAAACCACCCCACATGTATATTAGTTAATTTTCTGCACTGCTATGACAAAAAACGGCCCGCAATGGCAACTGGAGGAAGGAAGGGAGGGTTTGTTTTGTCTCACAGTCCCAGGGTAACACCCCATCATACAGGAAAGGCATACAGCAGGCTTGTTCGCAGTGCATCAACAGCTAGGATGCTGAGGGAGATGACGGCTGGGGCTTGTTTGATTTCTCCTGTTGGCATATGCCAGGCCCCCGGCCTATGGAACAATGACACCCACAGAGGAAAAGTCTTTCCACCTCAGTTAACCTAACTCAGACAGAGCCTCCTAGGCACACAGAAAGGTTCTTTCACTGGGTGATTCTGCATCCCATCCACCATGCTCCATCTGCCGCAGCCACACCGTGCCTTGGTTAGCATGTCTTTTGATTAGCATGTCTTTTGAGGGCCCTTATCCCTTGTACATGATTAGCTCTCATGCTGCTTTATTGTTCGAGGCCTTAGGAACAGTAGTCTAGACCACACACATAGGTACTTTATAGCGTAACACTCAGTGGTCTGTACCACTTGGGATATGTGTAGACACACACTACGACATTCACACAAACACAACATCACTGGACAATACAGTTCTCCTAATTATCCTGATCGTTAAGTGACACATGATTATGTTAGGAAGGTGCAAAAAATCATGTAGGTCCAAGCTAAGACTGAGGTTCCTCCCCCCAAAAAGAGAGAACAAAATGACAAAGGTACAATTCAAAAGAGACAGAGACAGAGATAGAGCCAGAGAGACAGAGAAGCTTCTCTGAAGAAAGGTTTCATTCTGAAGACTATATTAAAAGCTCTAAGCACAAAATAATATGAAAAGAGACAGACGGGGTCCAGAAGGCACGCCTCGGCACGTAAGCATTCTTGCTTTGAAAGCACGGGAACCTGAGCTTGAGTTCCCAGCACCCCACGGGAAAAGTTGATCATAACCGTTCACTCACCAATGACCTCATCAATATGCCAAGGGCAGGCAGAAATGCAAGGATCTCTGGGGCTGTCTGATCAGATATGGAGCTCCACATTCAGTAAAAAGCCACGCGTCCAGAGAAAGGGGTAAGGAATGAGAGACTGAGAAGGATACTGAATATCCTTCTCTGAGCTCCACACTTGCTCATGGGCGTGTGTACGTGCACGCCCACGAGTGTTTATGCTGCGCGCCTGCGCACACCCCCCACAGAAGAAAAGATGCAGACACGTAAGGCTGTCATAATCAAACTCGAGGGCTCTACATAAGGTAAATAACAGGTTTAAAGAGCTTTCAGGGAGAAACATAAAAGGAACAATAAATACAGGGCCAAGAATCAAAGTTGCACCAGCCTGCTCATTGGCAGCCGTTGGCCCTTGACATGGATGAAATGACATTTTCAAAACCAACCACTGAGGAGCAAGGACTGCAAGACTGGAGGAGGAGAGATGGAGGAGAGAGAAAAGAGGAAGAAGACAAATGCGCTGAGAATCACCTTGCCAAGGAGAGGAGACACATGGTCTTTCGGGTTGGAATAAATACAAAGAAGCAGTATTAGAGGAAGCTAGGTAGCCTAAGAACAAGAAAAGGAAAGAGAGCCCTGAGTAGACTGGGAGAGTAGAGCAGACCACCCAGATAAGCAACAGCAATAGCCAATGGCCAGAGCAACTGGAATTAGCATGGGGGAAAGAGAGACTTTTTTTCAAAGTGAATCAACAAAGAGAGAAAACTTTGAGCTCTCACACGAACCAGAATTCAACATAAATGAGTCTGCCAGCACGAGCTGCAGGAGAAAACCCTTGATTCCGCGCAATTTAAATTTGTGCAATTGCATAGGTGAGCTATTAAGAAAATACTGAAAGTAAATGTGTGGCCGAAGCTGAAAGCAAAGAGCCCTCAATGTTTGATGAGGTAGAGTTTAATGTCAAAGTCCCTAGCCAGGAAAGAGAGCATGATCCACAGATTAGGAAGTATATACCCCCTTAAATGTATCTACTACAAGACTATATATAATATATGATACAGCATACAAGACAGAGGCTAAGCATAAAATGCATTTTTAAAAATTGGCAGGTGTTGTAGTGTGTGAGCTTTTAGTCCTAGCACTCGGGAGGCAGAGGCAGGCGGAGCTCTGTGAGTTTGAGGCCAGCCTGGTCTACAAAACATCTCAGGCCACCCAGGGCCTCACAGTGAGACCTTACCTCCAAAACTACTTAGAATCTGAGACATTGATGAAATATGGTTTTTGTTTGAAGCCTTGATACATGCTTTTGAATATATGGCCCTAGTTGAGAACCAGCCAGAGAACAGCTGCATCGGGCGATTTGTAAAGTTACCTTCATTGTGTGTGTTATGGGCGGGATGGTACCCACTGAAAAATTCATGTTGAAGCCTAACACTATGGAATATGACTGTCTTTGAAGACAGTGCCTTTGATGGAGTAAAAGTGAACACCACGTCATTACAATGGGCCTAATTCTGTCTGACTGGGTCTCTTCTAAGAAGAAACTTGGTCACAATAAAGAGACTTGAATTGTGTCCAAGCGAGACAAAAGGCCACAGAAGACATGGGAAAGGCAAGTCCACAGGAGAAGGCCAGCCTGCTGACACCGTGGCCTTTAACTTCTGTTCTTCAGACTTTGAGAAGGAAATCTATGTTTGTTCAAATACAAATGTGTGAAGGTTTGTTATAGCTGTGTCAAACCAATGCAATCTACATTGAAACTCTGTAGGTGTGTGTATGTATGTGTCCCCATAGAGATATAAACAACTCATAGAACATTTATAAAACTGACCACATGTAAAGATGTATATTTTAAAGAAATTTGTTAGGGTTTAGAGATGTAGTCCGTGGTAGTGTGGTAGAATGGAAAAAAAATGAGAAGGGAGGGTAATTAATACGCACTGAATTCTCCAATTAACTACTGATAGAATTAGAAATAAGTAACAAGACATTTCTTCCCCCAAAAAAGTACAACTTCTAGGAAATTAAACTGTTAGGTAAAAGTAGAAATCAAAAGAGAAATAAACTACCTAAAAAGTAATTTAAAGAGTGATGTTTAAACCCAGAGGAACATAGGAAAGAGAAGGCTCTTAATACAGAGGTCTGAATAGTTAAAACAACAGGGACAAAACACTTGGTACTAAAAAGAAGGCTCACCGCCAGATAGGTGCATCTGATAGGGTCTCTGCAGAGTTTTGCAAGCCCAGTGGTGTCTTCCAGCTGAGGCATTTCTGAGGGACAGCAGTACACAGCACTGGTTGATGCACAGCACTGGCGATGCACAGCATTGGCTGATCTATAGCACTAGAGATGCACAGCACTGGTTGATGTATAGCACTGGCTGATGCACAGCACTGGTTGATGCACAGCACTAGTTGATGAACAGCACTGGCTGATGCACAACACTGGCTGATGCACAGCACTTATTGATGCACAGCACTGGTGATGCACAGCACTGGCTGATGCACAGCACTGGCTGATACACAGCACTGGTTGATGCACAGCACTGGTTGATGAACAGCACTGGCTGATGCACAGCACTGGCTGATGCACACACTGGCTGATGCACAGCCCTAGTTGATGCACAGTACTGTCAATGCACAGCACTGGCTGATGCACAGCACTGGCTGATACACAGCACTGGTTGATGTACAGCACTGGTTGATGAACAGCACTGGCTGATGCACAACACTGGCTGATGCACAGAACTGGCTGATGCACAGCACTGGCTGATGCACAGAACTGGCTGATGCACAGCCCTAGTTGATGCACAGTACTGTCAATGCACAGCACTGGCTGATAAACAGCACTGGCTGATACACTGCTCAATGTCAAGCGATTCCTACCTTGCAGGAATCGAACATGGACATCTGTCCACAGCAAGGAGATGAGTGAGACATCATCACAGCTTAAAATGTCAGGAAGAAAAGCTAATTCCAGTGCTAGTCTCAGCCATGGAAACCAAAGGAGGCGTCTTTAGTTAAATCTACTTATTTAGCACACTAAACCATAAGATAGGAGTAAAAGGAAACACTAGGACAGTGTCGTAATTAGCCCTTGTTATCTGACAGAGCCTGAACAGCACAGAAACTATCAACACACATTAAACTCGGGCAGTTTAAATGCAACTTAAATTTGAGTTCCAATATGTTATTTAATTTTCTTTTCATAATGACAATACTTTATGTGGGAGAATAATTTTATAAAACAATGACGCAAAAACTTCAAAGAGAGAACTTGCTTTACTGGATATCAAATTTAGCACAAACTTGTTGACATTTAGACCACATGATGGAAAGTCAAGAAAAAGATGCTCACACATAATGACATCTTGTACAATAGACGTACCATTTTAGTTCGTTGGCTAAAAAAAAAATTAAAAATAAGAATAATAAATAATCCATATTATCCCCACAGAAAAATTTTACACTCATTTCACATCTCAGGAGACACATTAAACATACATACACTAAAAGTGTAAACATAAAAATCAAGTAAACAAAAATATTTTGAGGAAAATATAGAAGACTGTATGTATTTCCGAGGAGAGGAGAGAGTGGCCTTATCTAGCCAGAAAGCTAGAGAGTATCAAAGACAGGATAACCAGAGTTAGCAAACTAGGAAAAGTGGGGGGGTGGGGGGAGGCGGTTATAGCTCTTTTGGTAGAATGCTTGTCAAGGGTACATAAGGCCGTGGATTTGATCTCTAGCACTACATAAAATTGGGCAGGCACTGCATTAAAATGCATTTTTAAAACTGCATAAAAACAGTGAAGCACACCTGTAACCTAGCACTTGGGATACTCAGGCAGAAAGGTCAGGATTGGAGGCCAGCATAGAGTATGTGAGCCTCTATCTCAAAATCAAAACAAAACAAAAAAACTAGATCCACACATTGAAGAAAAAAGCTACACTAAACGTAGTCACTGAACAAACAGATAACACAGGGAAAACATTTACAAACAATTATGAAAGTTCTTAAAACTTTCATTTATGTAAGTATAGTTTGTCTATGATTATATCAGGTGATGACTTATATTGGTGGTCAATTTGGCAGCATCCGGAACCGCTTGAGAACGGCCTCTTGGATTTATCTACACTGGATTAGCTTCTGGGAGTGCCTGGGAAGAACTTCCTTGGTTAGGGTAACGGAGGTAGGAAGATCAACTCTTAACTCTTGGTGGGAACAGTTTGGAGGCTGGAGTCCCAAACTGAAAGAGGAAGTGGGCTGAGTGCCAGCATCCATCTCGGCTTCCTCACTGGGAAACACAACATGAGCAGCTGCCTCCGCTTCGCTGCCAGGACAGAGCGTACCCTCAAACTGTGAGCTGAACTAACCCTTCCTCCTTTTAGTTGCTTTTGCCAGGGTGCTTTATCTCAGCAACAGAAAAAGTGAGATATATAATCATAAAGACAAATATGGACGTTTATATTATGCACTTATCTATTTTATATGTTTGTCATATGATATATATATATACATATATGCAATTTATTACATGAAAGAGAAAGCATATCCATGTAGGGGGTAAAGGGAGAAAGATGAATAAATGTCACAAAAATGTTTACATTTTAAATTATTGATATATAGCATAAAATTTCAAATACATATGCCTTATTTGTACTATTGCTACCTTGTGCTTTTTGCCTTTTAATATTTCTGGAGCCAAAAAAGACTCTCTCAGTTGATGGGTCTGATGGCCCCCAGCTAAGTAGCAGTGGTTTTCCTTTCATCATCGTACATAAGATAATGGTGCCTAAGTGTATGAGCTACAATGTTATAGAATATCATATCCCTTGAAAAATGCTTTCAACTCAAGTCAATAAGGGCACATCCAACTGAACAGTAGAAAGGACTTTTTAAAGACTAGCGTGTTCCCCATTTCTTTAAGTGGGCTTTTGAAAAAGCCACGGAAGGACAAAAACGAACCCATTAGGGTCCATCTAGTGACCAATAACCTACCAGTGCTTAAAGCATGCATGGACTGAGGGGGGCGGGAGGCCCTGGATCAAAATCTACATGCTTAGTCAAAGCCATTCCTGTCCGTTCATCATCAACCCTTAGGCAACCTGAGCAAGGCCATGGAGAGTTGTTCAGCCTTGACTGTCACCACCCCGGAGACCTCAGGCCCTAACCCGGCAGTCTTCCTTGTTGGACTCCTATGGAGACTGGCCAAGCAAGCAGACAACATTCCTCAGGGTTATGTGTAAAACCTATGTCCACACCAAAGTGAATTCAGCCCTAGTGGTCAGCAAGGCGAGCCCTTTGTTTGAACACCAGTGTGCCCGTTTAAAATACTCTTCCTACCTTATTTCACTTGCAGTGGTCCCAAAGTCAGCATTCAAGAACATGAGCAGTCTTCTGCACTGTTTTCCCATTAGTTTTCACATCGTAATGAATATGCAGGGCAAAAGATGACTTTCCTTAGAATCCTTCAGGAATCAGTAATCGTGGCAGCTGTACTTTTCCACAGTTGAATATTCAGCTTAGTCTCGTGATCCAAAGGCCCAAATGGTGGCTCCGCCCTTGTCCCTATCACCTCCTCCTCTATCTGTGTCATATCCAAGCTGCCCTCAGGGTAGAAGCTGGTGCTGGGACAGAACACACTTCTCTTGTCTGTCACCAGCGGCGACTCTCTTCGGTGGCATCAGGAACGTGCTGCAGCAGCCTGCTCCCTGCCCTCCACTGAGACACGGTCCTGAGGGCTGTAGCTCAGCACCTGCTTCTCACTCATCTCCTAGTCCGTTTCCCTCTTAAGCTAGACAGATGCTCAGGAAGAATGAAAAAGAGAGATTTAAGCATGTCTTATATGGGATTAAATTAATTTCTAAGAAACCTTTAAATGATAAACATTTCAAATTTGCAAGTCCTTAGGGGAGGAGATGACTAGCACTTTGGATGTTCTTGCTCCTGCCAGAAAGATACAAAATAGAAGAAAACTAATCGTTACTATGGCGCCTTTATAAAGCAGGGTTTCCCATATTCCTGGTCCTTACACTTCTGGGCATATACTCCTGAAAGAGATGAGAAAGGGGGATGAGCAAATAGGCAAGAGAATAGTCACTGATTGATACTATACAGACAATTTTAAGCTGACCAATCAAAGGAAGTCCAGAACCAGCAAAAACCACGTGGTAAATAGTTTGTAATGTAATAGAATCAAATGGGGGGGAGGGGCAGGGAGGCTGATGTAGGGACAAGCTAAAAACTACATTGAAGAAATACCCTTTCCTTTTGGTTTTCAGGAGAGACACAGACAAACTGAGTGCCTGTGAGTTTTCTAAGGCCAGGGCCTTTGTGTATGACTGTCCAAGTCGTGAGCCTCAAAAAACAAACAACAACAACAACAACAACAACCAAACCCTCCCTGTTACAGGAAGGAAGAGAGCTGAACTGCACTGGTATATGTAACCACAGTCTGGGAATAGGAACATCTTTTCTTTTCCCGAAGGAGTGTGTCTGCCTGAAGGGATGACATGCTTCTAATTAGCACAGAATATTCCTAATGGCTCCCAAATTCTTCATTACTCCACTTGCAAAGGAGTGGGGGCCCACAGAGAATCCATCATCAGAGCATTGGGAACGCAACAAAATGGCAGCCTCTCTCTCTCTCTCTCTTGCCCTTTGGAAACCTGAACCTCAGCTTCCACGCTGTGAGAAAGCCTAGACAGCTTGAAAATGCTCCATCCAGGTAGTCGGCCTGCCAGTCCCAGTTTCAGGCCTGGCCACCAGCCAGCAGCCGAAGATGACACGCAGCTGCTGAGCTTCTCCCGTTTGCTTGACTCTCCACCAGATGCCTCAGACATAGTGGGACAGAGACACGTTTATCTGAGTACTACTAAACGCTGTGGCCGCCTCCGGTAGCTAGGGTACATTCTCCACCCAGGAGTTTCTCGGTTCCCTTAGAAGCTCTATGCAAGCTTCCAGCTGCCCTGACTTGGGCTGTGCCAGGACATCGTCACCAGCTTGAATCCTCAAGCATGCACCGTCATTAATTCCCGCTCCGTGGAGCCAGCTGTCCTCACTCTCTGAAACTCACAGCCCACGTTTCTTAGCTTGGCTCATCTTTCCCGACTGCCTCATCGCTCTCCACTCCCGCTGTCTCTTGGCTCTGGTTATTTGCCTATGCAGACGCTTCCGCCTAGGTGTTTCTTCCCTTTCCACCTTAACCTCCACTGTGGTCTTCTCCCCCTTCAGATCCAGAATTCTAATTTCAATGCTACCAGCAATTCTAGGGGTCGTTTAAGACTTTTATTCTGAACGGCTTGTAACACTGGAAAGAGCTGTGTTATCCCGGTGGCTTCTGAGAGAGATCCCAGATACATTCCCCTCCAATGGCAGAAACACAGGACAATTCTAGACGCTCCTACCTTAACATACACCGTCACCTAACAGGTTCAGATGAAAGCGGGCGAAAAGCCATTCCCACAGAGGAAGACCAAGTTGGCCCTATCTCAGCAGAGCAAGATCCAACATAATAGACTTCGGGATTCTTCAAGCTACGACCTCGGAGTAAGCAAAAACAGGAAATAACCCAGAAATGCTATTTACCCATCCTTTCTTTGGCCCGGAGGAGGTACTACCAAGCGGGCAGGGATAGTCAACTCTCAGCCCCAGTCAGCTGCCGAGGATTTGGGCGATGACCGGGCTTTGAGTTAAGCTTCGATGGTTTGGCAGGAATTGGTTAAGAGCTGTGTGGCAAGGAACCCATTACTTCTTCAGTAACAGCTGACTCTTCCGTTTGGCTTCATTGTCACAGAACCCCCAACATGAGACAACTGGAACAATGATCACGCACAAAATACATACATAAATAAATAAATAATGGCCTCTGTGAAAACAATAAGTTTGATTTAGAAAGAAAAAAATGTACACAAGATGAAAATAAATGTTAGTCTCACTCAAATAAAAGCTTTCAGGTATTATGAAAGGAGTTGGGCTTAATCTTTCACGTAACACTGATTAGGAAAAAAAAAAAAAGAAAAGAAAAAGGAAAAGAAAATGATAGGATGTGAATGTCAAAGAGACAGGAATAACTGAGAAATTGGTAGACAGCCTGGGTGGGGTTTTTGAAACACTTCTTAAGAATCCCAAGCTCAGTTTCTGACACAGTACAGTCAGTGGCCATTGCATGGGAAGGATAAATGTTTGGTTCAGACTCAGCTATGAAATTTGTAAGCAAAAGTAAACAGACTCTTTGCCCAGTGTCCAAGGCGCTGGCTAGTCAACAAGCAGTCTGCCAAGGGAGAAAAAATAGTTATTGAGCCGAGTGATGTCTGTCTGTCTCGCTCTTCTCTCCCTGCCTGCCTTTCCCCTCTGGTCTGGTGCCTCTGTTTTTATCTATGTGATCCGTCTCCTTCATGCAGCAACTTTCATTTCTTTTCTTGTTACAAGTCTCCTTCCAAACAAATAGCCTATTTGTTGCAGTCGTTGGACCTTGGTAGAAGTTCAAATACGGTTTGGGGGCATGAGATCGAGAGTTGTCATCCAGGGGAGGATCTAACTATCAGGGCTTCAGATGCTGCAGAGATGATGGTTGTCTGCTGGGACAGAAAGACACCGAAGCTAGGGTTTTTGAATGTGATCGAAAGGGAAGAATATTTTGGAAAGGGGTTCAGGAAACCAAGATCTGAAATGCTATAGAATAAAAAACAAGTTTATCCCCAGGATACCGTTTTGCTTTTAGAACTGGGTTCAGAGGGTTCAGGAGGAGGAAGATATATGACTGCAAAACCAGAAGACAAATTGCAAGTGACCCAGGATTGCCAGGCACAGAGGCTCAGCCTCTACTCTCCACCACGGGAAGCTGAGGCATCCTCCAATGGGATGGCCAAGATTCATCTCCCTTTCATTGCAGCCAACTCTCCTCTTACTTAGAAAAGAAAACGCTGTATTCTTCACTGTATTCTAGGTCATAAAAGTGGATAAGAAGTAATATCTATCATTAAATCATAAGCGTTGCCTGGGTGTCTGTTAATGAATTAACTAACGT
Organism: Acomys minous; assembly: GCF_964271855.1. Classification (NCBI taxonomy): domain Eukaryota; kingdom Metazoa; phylum Chordata; class Mammalia; order Rodentia; family Muridae; genus Acomys; species Acomys minous. The sequence continues at coordinate 95,515,214 of NC_140490.1, forward strand.
TTGTGACTCTGAATAGAAATAGCATTCGGTTCTGGTTATCTGAAAATATAGTTCAAAGATTATCTTTTAGATTAAAAAAAAAGATGATGATCTAAATATAACTCCACTATAAACTTCTTGAAAATAAGTCATTTGAGACAAGAAATCTTTATCACAGAGATCTTTAAGAATCCCAAATAAACATTTATATTAAATAAAGCCTGGCTGGAAGCCCTTGATTTGGCATGTCTTAATTTTCAGTTAAAAATCCCTTTAAATTCATACGAAATCACACACACACACACAGCCTCACTGGAATACTATTGGAGGAGGGTTCTACTTCTTGATATGCAGAAAGGAAGCTTTGGTGATTTGAGTAAGAAAAGCCCCCATAGGCTTATGTATTTGAATGTTTGGTCACCAAGAGTGGTACTGTTAGGAGATGTGGCCTTGTTGGTGTGGGTGTGGCTTGGTTGAAAGAAATGTGTCACTAGGGGTGGGCTTTGAGGTTGCAAATGCTCAAGCCTGACCCAGTGTCTCTCTCTTTCCGTTACCTGAGGATCCTGATATAGAATTCTCAGGTACCTCTCCAGCACCAAGTCAGCCTGCACAGCACCACACTTCCCACTATGGTGGCAATGGACTAACCCTGTGACGTGGAAGCCAGCCTCAATTAAATGCTTTCCCTTGCAACAGTTGCCTTGGTCATGGTGCCACTTCACAGCAACAGAACATTGGCTAAGAGAGAAGCTCTCTTCCTCTTTCCTTCTTAGGAAAGAACGTTGAGAATAAAAGACAATAGGGTAAGTTTCAAGAAGAGCTAATGGAGGAGCGGGGAGCTGAAAAGATGGCTCAGCAGTTATGAGTCTTTGCTGTTCTTCCAGAGGACTGCAGTTCAATTCCCATCACCCACATTAGGTAACTCAGAGCTACCTGTGACTTCAGATCCAGGAGCTCTGATATCATTTTCTGGTCTCTTGAGGCATACATACTGAGGGGGGCACTCATGCACATAAACTAAAAAAAAAAATTTTTTTTAACTCTCTTAAAATAGCAATTTGAGAACTAATTAGGATGTCATGTGAGGCCAAACAAAGGAAGTAGAAATTGCAATAACAGCAATAAAGAGCAGTCATTGGCTAAGCCAGCAGGAAGTTATTCAGGTATGGGGTAGAGCAGGGAAAAAAAGCAGGGCTTCCGCTGGGACATCAGCCTGGAAGTTACGAGAGATGAGCAATTGGTATAAAGAGCCTGCAAATGAATGGAGCGTTCAGCTGGGAAGCAAAGGCAACAGGAAGGATGGCGTAGCTACACATCTACCAGGAAGATGAACACCTCAGACTACACTGTCAGACTAAAAGAAGTCACTGTCAGCTAGAGGCCTGGCCTCTTGGGTACCTTTTGATAAGATGTACAAGTGAAAACCATGGCTTCCCAGTGAGCACAAAGGCAATGCCAGGGATGAAACGTCGACCCCTTGCAAGGTGGCTCCGATCAAGTTACTATATTTTTCCTTTAAGTGTCCTAAAATTTAAGTTTGCATTGTAACTATAAGCCACAGCACCGTCATCACAGGACTGTTCTGACGACAGAGCTCTAGGTGTACAGCACTGAATGTGACACACAACAAACGGCCAATCCATTCAGTCCTGTAACTATTCTTGCTGGCGTTTAATTCAGAAGAACTGGTTGCCTACATAGCCCTAGAGATGAAGTGTAATGCACTCAAAACAAAGCAATAACAACAACAACAAAAAAAGAAACCCTCAGAAAAAGCTGAAGAACAAGCTCCAAACAAAAACAACTGGAATCAAAAGAGCTGCACATTTGACCCAAAGGGCACCAGGCCCATCTACAAGCATGAGTGGGAGACCTACGTTGTAGATGTTTTATATTGCTACCCTGGTCAGAAATCTCTCACTGATGTGCGTTCTCAGTCAGCTGGTGAACCTGGCAGTCTCTCTAGTGGTAAACTTCTTCTCTGCAAATGGTATCGTCAACTTGTTCGCAACAGCAGCCTCTGTTTATTTGGATGATGAAATACATTGGGTAGGTGCTAAGGAAAAGGTTCAGTGGGTGAACTGTTTATTGTAGGAGCATGAGGACCTGTTTAGTCATCACTGTCTGCATCATTATAACTGCCTGTAGTCCTAGTGCTGGGGAAACAGAAACAGGCAAATCCCTGGAGCTAGCTGGCTAGGCACCCTAGCCACATCCATAAACTTCAGGTTCAGTGAGAAACCCCCTCGTAAAAGAGATGAGCAATAGAGAAAGGCAACTGACATCATCCTCTGGCTTTCACTCTCATTTATCTATATATGCACATGTGCACATGCATACATACACGTGCATGCACATACATACACACATATACATGCTCATACACACATAATAACATACACACCAAAACAAAACAAAACAAACTAATCCAGTGAGTGTGTGTCATTTTGCTCCAGGTAAGCTAGTACTCAATATAAAGATAATAAAATAAATTTATCCTAAAGAATTAATATTTCTGTGCTAAGTTTGGAAAAAGGCAACGTTTATATGTCTAGCATAGATAAGGAAGTATTTAATATTTAAGGGCACGTGGCCTATCAGCGAATATGACAGATGAGCTTTTAAATTCTCAATTAAAGGTTTAATTGAGTAATGGATTTTTACACCAGCACCTGTAAGCAGAAAGACACACGCAATGTAATCAAGCTTAATAGTAATGGAATGGGCCACAAACATGAGATTTGTTACTTATTAGATTTACCGGTGTTGTTAAAGTTTGGCTGGTACTTTGGGCATCTGAAAAAACTTAAAATAGAAAACTGAATGTATTAAATTTATACATGGAGTTTAAATACTTAAGGGGATTTTATTAACTGAGCTGTAAAGGGACCTTCCTGAGAGTCGAATGTGTTCAACTTAAATGGTTCAAGCATTATTCAAAGGCTCCCTTGAAAGCAATTGTTAAAATTTACTAGATTCATAAATCAAATAATAAAATCTGTAAGGTGAACTTACAGGTTTGGAAAAGGCTGAGGTTTTTTTTTAATGTACTTTTAATAAAACGAATATAAAATTAAAACCTTATATAGCAGCATGGACTTTTTCTCTGCACAAAAAGCAGCTCTCAGATTTTAAAAAAATTCACAACTGACATGGAGATCTCATAATTGCAAATGTGCCTAAAAATGAAATCTGTACACACGAAACAGAAGCAACAAGATTGAAAATTACTTTCCTAAGCCAGGTTCACCCCAACCCATGACTCAAATATGTAAAGCAAATAGGTTTATTATGTTCTAGACAAAATGAAAGCACTAAAATGACACGCTAGGGGAATAAAGTGAATTAGGAAGGAAACAACAGATTAGACAATGCAATTCACAAGGAAATAAAGTTTGGCCTCAGACTTCTTCTTTTTCTAAAGGCAATAGCTCAGAGGCAATGGGACTTAAAAGAAAAGGGTTTCTATCTAAGTATTTCATGCTCCATAGTTGGTAATTCATTTATGAAAGAACAGTAAGGATATTCTCATCCTTTGCTTGAAGCCCTGGGTTCCATTTCCCTAGCACCACAAGACAGAGAAGGGCTTTCAGAATCATAATAAATCTAAACATTAATTTTGAAGGCGCATAGCCACGAGTGAGGATAAGTTATACGCAGGAAGGGATTTCCATGTATAATAAGAAACCAGTCATATCTAAGGAAAATAATTAAGTTTGACCCCTTTCCTCCCACCTCTCCAATCAATGTAGAGATTCTTGGGTCAGGAGGCCTGAGAGAGGAAGAACAGTATCCACCTGGGCAAACTCATTCTAGTCACGAAGATGAACCTAGACGGGAAAAGGGTACAGAGTGTGTTCACCTCGGATACTTCACCTAAGAAGGAGCAAAGGTGAGCTTCTGAAGATCTCCCCAGCCATTCTTTGTCCTAAATAGAACAGACAAATAGGGACCACCTACTACCTATTTGAATACACTCTATTGAACCCCATATGACCATTAACATGAAAGATATCCAATTCCAGAATCTTGACAGAAGAACCCTGGCATAGAGTAGGGCTGTGATGGCCTGTTCTCCAGGAGACTATCGGTAGATATTAAGTATCAATCCCACATTGACCCAAATGTGATGTCTTCAGAACACCGGTCTATGCATCAAAGATTTTAACCAAAGGAAAACGGAACACCCCACTGGCATGTGTCAATTCGTTTAACAAATATCTATTGAATACCAACTAAGTAGCAATTGTAAAAGGCAATCTTTTTATGTCTTGTAGCTTATAATCTATGGGGGACTGACCCACAGAATTAGCCCATGACATGATGCTTACCATGATAGAGCATGCAGATGGAGATAGCAGACAACGCACAGGGCTTCCAGCTCAGACATTAGCATTTGGAAAAGACTTACTAAGAAAGTAAGTCTATATGCATGCAAAAGAAGGTCAGAATTTAATTGAATTTTTAAAGTGAGAGAGAGAGACAGAGACAGAGACACAGAGAGAGACAGAGACAGAGAGAGAGAGAAGTCAGAGAGACAGAGAGGGAGAGAGAGAGAGACAGAGACACACAGAGAGACAGAGAGAGAGAGAGAGAGAGAGAGAGAGAGAGAGAGAGAGAGAGAGAGAGAGAGAGAGAGAGAGAGAGCCAACGGAGCATCATGCATTAGGTTCTGAAATAGAGAAAATTGAGAGGGACTAGATTACAAAAAAATCCTATGAGTCGTGTTGAAAACTCCAGACTTTATCTCAAAACCAACATAAGAGACCGGATAGCTGTAACTAACAGAATACAATCTAATTTCTCCTTGCAAGATAATTTTTTAAAAACCAAATGGGATTGTATGCCTAAGAGAAATAGGAGAATGACGTGTTAAAAGGCTGCTATAAATGTGCAGGAATTGATGACCACGCCTGACGTACAAGTCTGATCATCGCCATGGAAAATACATTAGAAATGAAAGGTGCCAAGGAAATAGATTGACAGAACTTGAGAATTAATTATGTAACTTATTTATTGCTGTATAACCACTCACCCCCAACTTTAACCCAAGCACACTGATCTGACAGTTTCTTTGGAACAAGAACCTTGCCATGGTGTAGCTGGGTCCACTGACTCATGGATATACATAAGAGTACAGTGAAAGAACTGGCCATGGCCTCACTTGAGGTCCCAACTGGAGGAAGGCCAGCTTTATAGCTCATGTGGCTTTTGACAAGATGCAGTTCCTCACTACACCGACTTCTCCAACACTGCACCACTGCCAACAAAACCGACTAAAGACACATTTGCTAGAGTGCTTGAAGTCACAATCTTCTGTCAACTAACTATGAAAGTGACATGTCAATGCCATCTATTGGCTATAAAAAAATTTTTTTTTTGCTGTGTCAGACTATGTTGTGTTGGGGTTGGTCTGATGCTATGTGTTTTAATGCTAATTCCTGGCCTCCATGATCTGGTCCCTGCTCAGCCAAGCACATCCTCATGGATACCTGCCCTTGTTGTGTAGGCCTTGTTGTGTAATTGGTTAATAAAAAAAAATCCTGGGCCTTGGAGACTGATATCTTCTCTTTCATGTGACTTTCTCACGTACTCTGGTGCCTCACATTTGACCACGTCCCCTGGAGGGGGAGATCTGGTAGCACTCAGAGGAAGGACAGCAGGTTACCAAGAAGAGACTTGATACCCTATGAGCATATAGAGGGGGAGGTAATCCCCCTCAGGAACAGTCATAGGGGAGGGGAGTAAGGGGAAAATGGGAGGGAGGGAAGAATGGGAGGATACAAGGGATGGGATAACCATTGAGATGTAACAAGAATAAATTAATAAAAAAAAATAAAATTTAAAAAAAATCCTGAAGCTTGGGGTTTGGCAGAAGAAAAGGAAGCAGAGTTTGGGGTTCGCCAGGTGGCATCGAAGGACCACCTGGGAGAGAGGAGGAGGAGGAGGAGGAAGAAGCAAGACAGAATTGGAGGCGAAGGAAACGGGCCAGTGCCATGGGTTAGCATGGGAAGGAGCACATGGCTGGGTCAGTGTGGACGGAGGAGATGGAGGACATTGACAAGCATTCTGGGATCGTGGATGGGAGGCAGCCTGAGACGGGGCTGGGAGGTAAAGGTAGTTTATTTAGAGGGTTAATATCGGCCATGCCCCCAGCTAAAGGCTTGCTCTAAGGAATACAAGCGTCTGTATCTTTATTTGATTGATAGCAGGTGACAGAACAGCGCCATAATAATTGTAGCCTAATAACAAACATTTATTAAGCATGCCATTTAAATCGACCACAGCAATGCCGAAATGGAAGGGACTGGGATGGAGAGATGGCTCAGTGCTTAAGAGACATGCTTGCTCTTCCAGAGGTCCTGAGTTCAATTCCCAGCAACCACATGGTGGCTCACAACCATCTGTAATGTGATCTGATGCCTTATTCTGCAGATAAAATACCCATATACAACAAATAAATAAATTTTTTTTAAAAAAAAGAAAGAAATGGAAGGGACTGTGGCGGGGCATGGATGGCAGAGGTAGGGTTTTTTTGGCAGCCATCTTGGAGTCGGCCTGGAGGCGTAGGTTGAGATGAGTAAGAAAGATGAGGCGACTACGCACCGGGAACATGGCGCCATGGTTCGCTTCCGCCAACAGAACTGAGAGGAGATTTGGACCTACTGTGCCTGGGAATTCTGAAGCGAATTCACATGGAGTTGAAGGATGCGTGCGAAGACATGCTGGTATACAAAATTGTGCTGCTTAAATGGGCCATTAAAGCTTTGGATATGGACGCGACGAGCGTAGAGGACAGGTAAGTAAAACCCCGAGGCCTATGGAGTGTAGCCATGTTTACGGCAAAAACAAACAAACAAACAAACAAACAAAACAAAAAAACCTTCAAGGAAAGTCCTAGTGAATGGGAATCTCTAGAGATGAACTGTGCTCAGCTGCATTTTTTTTTTAAAGCAAGGCGGGTGCTTATGATATGCAGCCAAGCTTGAAACCCGCTGAATCGCACTAAAACAAAAAAGATTAAACACCCCTTACATCTAAGCTGCCAGGGTGGTTATATCCAGAAGGTAGGCTTTCTAATTATCTTTATTTTTTTCTCCTTTGGGCTTGCTTATATTTTAAACCTTAAGTATATTCTATTCACTAAAAAAAAGGAAAATAACATTTAAAAAGATGTTTCTGGTACAAATATGGTTAACATAAGGAGTACAATAAAATTCATTTATTGACAGAGTAAAAAGCATATAACACCTAAAACACAACCATTTTTGTCTCTGTTTAGATTCCGATGTTTCTGATAACATACACAGCTAATAACACCGCCTTACATGAGGAACTGTCTTACACTATGGGTTGGAATGTAAATTTGAATACACATCCTGGAAAGCAATTTGACAAAGGGTGTCATTATCCACCAAACTATTTATACTCTTGGATTGAATTCTACTTCCAGGAACTTAGCCAAAGCAAATAATCAAAGATATTAATATAGACTCCACCAAGAGGGATGCATAGAGCACTAATGGCAGTGAAAATTAAAAAAAAAAAAGATGTTAGATAATTGCAGATGATTAAACAAATGGTTCATAGGCATGTCATTATAAAGCTGATACACCTCAAAACATATACAAATACACCATTTTTCCTGATATTTACTGTAATGCTGCACCCTCCTATGCTGTAGTAGTCTACACTATACTGTATACTCTATGCTATCATATATTTAATATATTATTAATATGTTAGGTCCCATTGTGTGAGATAAATGGGATGCCGCCTGATTTTGTGAACAGGATACAAGCTATGGTCATGATGTTTTATCACAACGATAGAAACTCTTTTTTTCCCCCCTTTTGAGGGTTTCCTCTGTGTAGCTTTGGCTGTCCTGGACTCTCTTTGTAGAACAGACTGGCCTCGAACTCACAGAGATCTGCCTGCCTCTGCCTCCCAAGAGCTGGGACCACGCCCAGCTCTTACCTGACTCTTAACTCTTAACTAGCGCGGGTAAGTCTACGCTTTCCACTTTCTTCCTCTAGTTATCCCCTCCTTGATTCTGAGGTGAAAGGAGGAGAAAGTGAAGGAAGAAGAAGGCCATGAATTTCACCCCTCAGCCACTCAGCACTTTCCCCGCCTCCTCGTCTCTCTCTACTGCTCACCAGCCGCCATCATCTCAGAAAGGCGTCCCTCAAGCAGCTCATGTGGACGTGGAAAGACACGGCTCTATCCTAGGCTCGCAGCACCCAGGTCCTGGGGAGGCTTGGTCCTGGGGCAGATCGGGACAGGCTGGTGCCCTACGTGGTGGTCTCCTCCAGAGCCGCTGGTTCACCTGCTGACATCCTCCCTCAGTGTGACTTCCCTCACAATCCCTTGTGCACCCCTCCAGGAAGCCCAGTCCAGACCCTACCCCATGGATGGGCCTTTTCCACTTTCCTTCCTCCGTCATCTGACATCACGAGAGGCTGATCTTCTCACAGTAAAAACCGCTAAGAGCAGAACCTGTTTCTAGCCAAGGCAATCGCATCACGTTTCTGCTTCCTTTATATTTTTTAATTGTTAGTTCAACTTGTAATTCGCAAGTACAGATTATATCTATTTGTGGTACACAATTTGATGTTTTAAAATACACAAATTCGGAATGATTAAATCAAGCTAGCTAACAAGCATTATCTTACAAACCGATTTCCCATTATCACCTTTTTTCCTGGTTTTTGTTTTGTTTTGTTTTGTTTTGTTTTGTTTTGTTTTTTTTGAAGCAGGTCTCAATACACAGCCCAGAGTGCCCTAGCGCTTGTGGTCCTCCTGCCTCAGAGTCCCAAGTATTGGGATTGAAAGCACCCACCACAAAACACATCTTACTTTATCAGTTTTTAATCCAGACTTCACACAGTTTCCTTCCGTGTGGAAAATGCCATCCCCATGTGTATCTCTACACCTTTATGTAATAAAATCATTAGAAGCAGCTTTCCTGAGATGTATACAACCCTAACTTCCACAATACTCCATTAAGAACAAATAACCAAAAGAACGACACGTGTATTCCTCTATTAACAAGCAGCATTATTGCTTTACAATGCAGACATTGCAACGGCCAAGAAATGCTTGTGATATACTTTGCCGAAAAATTAATTGTCTAAAAGTCAAGTTCGATAACTCAAACTGTGTTTGGAAATCAAGATTTATAAGGTTATTTTGGCATTGCTTTCCCCGCTTTTCTCTGGAAGATTTGTATCCACACAGCTTCTAAGATCTAAATTTCACCAAGTATTTTATCTAAAACACACTGCCCTCTTCCCCCATCCCAAGATTCAGATTCTTTCTGTTCTGTGGTCATGATGAAGCTCAGTAGACCCAACACAAGAGAGAAAAGAAGGATAGAAAATACATTATTGCAATTATTTCCTCTTTCAAATCATCCAATTCCCTCCCCCCCCCAACATCTCTCTGCCTCTAAAATAAAATACTAGCCTTTTTACAAGGATTCTTCAGGTCAAGTCTATTAGAGATTTGTGATATTGTTACTTCCTGAAGCATCTGATAGGGCATCCCAGAAATACCAAAATGACCTTGCCAGGATTCACGAGGGCCGAGGCAGACAAACACTACTGCTGTAGTCACCCACTGTCTATATATCACAAGATGAGCACAGCCTTGCTGCAGGCCTGTTGACAGGAAAGGGGAGGCTGTACATCACCTCTCAACGCCCAGAATTTATCTTTCAACCTACCCTTGCAATGTCAGGTCTGGGAGGTCCTTGTATTAAACACAAATCATAAAATATTTGAAGAATGAACCTGAAAACCAGGACCCTTGCCTCAACCCAATGCCTTTATTGTTATTTTTATGTAAGGGTTTTTTACTAGTTTTTGTTGGTGGCAGAACATATGGGAGGGTAAAGTATTATGTTAGTAAAGAAAACTAATTTCCAAATGGAAAGACAAAAGAATCTTACCTTTGCACATATTTTTTAATTTACTATAATTTATTCAGATTATATCCAGATTGTTATCTTCTCAGTTATATCTTCCCATTTCCCCTCCCTCCTTCTTCCACCCTATTCCCCTTCCCTAGTCCTCTGACGGAAGGGAACCTCCTCCTCTACCATATGACCACAGCCTATCAGGTCTCATCTGGAGAGCCTGCATCCCCTTCCACTGTGTCCACTGGGCCTCCCCACCAAGGGGAAGTGATCATATCAGGGGCATCAGGGATAGATGCTGAGGCTCTGGGCACAGTGCTGAGAGTGGTATGGAAAATGGGGAGGGGGGGTGGAATGGAAGGTCCCAGAGAGTTCGGGAGCACCACAAGGAGATCATCAAGGCTGGCAGATCTGGGCCCAGGGTTTCCTGCACAAACTGTTGTGCCAACCAAGGACCATGCATGCAGTGAACCTAGACCCCCCCCCCACACACACACACACAGTTCAGGTCTAGCCAATGGACAGCACATTCTTTGCACATATTTTTAAGCAGTCTACTATATCACATTTGTTAAGTAACCACAAACCAAGTTGCTAGGATTCCAACATAAGAGACTCTGTGTGTGTGTGTGTGTGTGTGTGTGTGTACTCTATACCTGTTTACCTGTTTGTGCATGTGTACAGAGCCCAAAAGGCTAGAGAAAAATCCTCAAGTGGAAATCCTTAGGCACCATCTACTTCTTTAAGGCAGAGTCTCTCATTAGCCTGGACCTCACCTATCAGGCTAGGCTGGATGACAGCAGGCCCCAGAGACTGGCCTGGCCCACATCCTCACTCTGTATCACAAGCATCCTCATACATATTTTCCCCAGAGTAGGTTCTGAGCTCAACCTTGGGTTCCCAGCAAGCACTTTACCAACTGAGCCATCTCTCAGCATCATAGGTCTTTAGACTGATGGATAAAAGGATGAAGCAGACATTTATCCCATCCCTCCCTATATTGGTAGTGACACTTTGCCTCTTTCAGGGTGATCAAACAGTTGTTAGGAGAAAGATCTCCTTCCTGGGAACATTCTCAACCCAATAATTGCAGAAGGAAAGTCAGAACCAGGAAATCACCTTTTGTAGACCCTTAAATGAAATAATGGCTGTAGACACATATCATCAAAGAAATGTCAACTCTGGAACCAAGGGTGAGGCTAACTACTTTTGTATATGCGTTGGAAATTTTTCATTAAAATCTTGAAGAAAAAAAACAAAACAGGTATTCAGAATGTTCTTGAACCCTTCACTTCTGCCCTCATTAGAAATCCTTCAAAGATCCACTCATTATTAGTCCCTGTAGCAGCCTGAGTGCAATCACCATCCAGAGCAGAGCTGTCTGTCTTTGATGACTGAGGTCATCATTTCTGGCTTATTATAATATACTTCAAACAGGAGTTTCCATAGTTACTGATTTAAACCATGTAAAGGAGATTGAACCTTCTCTACATTTTAGCTCAGAATATTCTCTCATTGATCACAAATGATCTTCAGGATCTTTCATGTACTAAGGGTCGTCACCATCTGTTTTCTTGATATTTGATCATTTTTCTGACAACAGTTTGCAATATATTCAAAGTCACAACGAGTGGGATGAGAAGCATGGCTGGCTGCGAGATCCTGGTTAATTGAGTTTGGATTGGGGAGGCTGACCTTTTCCAACAGAAGAACGTACAGCAGAGGGCGTGCAGACAGTACAAGGTGTTCGCTAAGTTGTGTCCCGGTTCCCAAACCGGTTAAGACTCACCATGTACATGCCCCTTGGCAATACAAACTTGAAGGCTTCAATAAGAACAAGTGAACCTTACACACACACACACACACACACACACACACACACACACACACATACACAAACACATGCACACGCAAACACACAAACACATGCACACACACAGGCAAGAGGGTAGCTTACAGAAGAAATAGCTTGTCCTTCCTGGTGTGATAATTACTGGCAAGGAATACTCAGGGTGCTAGGTGGACTGTCTCTTTGCACTGCCGCCATCCTGGTCTTCAGTGGAGTAAAGACTGTCTCACCAGTGCCCTTCAAAACTAATGTCCTGCGTGCTCATCATTGGTTTTTTTTTTTTCCGGAGTGTGTATGATGAATTCATGTGCATGCATTCATGTGTGTGCATGTATGCACACATGGAGACCGGAAGGCGGTCTTCCTCTGTCATTCTCCACCTTTACATTTTCTTTGCTTCCTTTTCCTTTCCTTTCTTTTTCCTTTCTCTTTTTTTCCTTTCTTCCTTCCTTTCTAAGAAAATGTCTCTCACTAAAACATGGAGCTCACCAATTTGGCCAGGCAGCTGGCCAGCGAGCTCCAAGAACAGAGCCCTGGTTCCGTAATGCTCAGCACTGGGGATTTCAGGCGCCCATCGCTGCACTCAATATGTCACATGAATGCTGGGGGATCCAACTCTGGTCCTTATGCTGTAGAGGGAGCACAATACTTACTGAACCAGCTCCTTCCATCACCAACCCGACCACTAGAGAGTCTTTGCTTCCTGGCTGCATCCTCTGGAATGTGCTGTCTACCCGAATGTGTATAAACTGTCTCTCGGTTTGTGATGTTTTGTGACTTAGGTACTGTACTTTCTGTGACCTCCTGGTCACCCAGTCTTCATTTCCTGTCTGCCTGTTACAAATGAAAAAGAAGGATTTTTTTTTCTTTTTTGGTCTGATTGGAGTCACTTGATGAAAACTTGCCTTTTAACCTTAATCTGATCCAATGTCATTGAACCTGAAACACCCAAATTTCCTCCTTAGGCCATAGACAATGCCAAATAGACCCCATACCAACCTTTCTTGGGCTGTTTTTCTCTCTCTGTTCCTCAAAGAAATTATCTCAGCTTTGCTTATGATCTAAACAGATCAGCGAGAGCTCTAAGAAAACAAGGAAATTCTTCAAAACTCAGACTAGAGTTTCCCAGAAAAGCATCCCTGTCCCTGGGATTCTGGACCATTTTTGGGTAAGAATCAAACAAGGACCCTTTACCTCTTTCTCTATGAACGTCCCCCTTTCTCTCCTGTCTAACCAACACACATGTAAAACTCTATACGATGGAGATCACTAAACGCCTGCTATTACGGAAGCCTAACAGGTCGAAGTCTCAAGCCAAAGGTCTGAAGAAATGTTTCCACCTGCGGAGAACATGGCCTGGGCTGGAGATGCAGCTCGGTGGGAGAATGCTTGCCCGGCATGCATGAGGCACTCTGTGAACTAGATTCCAAATCTTGCCAAGAGAGGAAACAGAAGAGACAGGTCATGGTAAACTCAGAACTGTGTAGGACCTTAAAATGCCTATAGAGAAATGAGAGGAAACAAGACTGGATAGAAAGGAAAATGATACTGAGGAAATGAAGTGCTATGAATGAGATCAGGATCAATAATAATAATAATAATAATAATAATAATAATAATAATAATAATAATAATAATAATAGAGACAGGGAATTATGGAATGGTTTCAAAACCAGAGGCTACTGACAGCCAAGTGAGAGTCCTGGTCAGCTGAGCAAGTAAGTCATCCTAGCTGAGACCCACCACTAAGAAGAAATCATTTCCCACAATGATGCTCGCCAGAGGCTACAGGAAATGGGGTTCACTATTCTCCTCCGGATGATGAAAGGAGGAGGTCAAAGTTCAAACACTGTGCGACTCAGGATTGAAGGGTGAATACAAGATAAACCAACTTTGCGTTTGTAATCAAAGGGGACAGACTTAGAGAGGAGGCTGTGGCTCAAGCGGCAGAACTCTGCCCTTACTAGCCCAGCATGGACAGGGTTTCACAGTCAGGAGGATGGAGTTAAGACAGCTGTGTCTCCGCGCCTAAGCTGTGGAAGTTTACAGCTCTGTTGCTGGGAGAGGTGACGGGTAAGGAAGCGCCATGGTGTAGAAGGACATGCAAACAGTGGCTCATGAAGATCAATTTTGAAAAACAGCCTCTTTCCTGCCCTCTTAAAGGGTAGAATTCTAAAGTTATCCAGCAACGCGATCTATTTAAACCTAGCCCTACAGCTCGTGCTCCTTTAGCAAAGAGTTGTGGTCATCTACACTTCAGCTGAACAACAGAGAAGGAGTCAAAAAAACATGATTAAGATGGGAACATGGAAAGGGAAAGACCCAAATAGCTCATTTTCAACTTAGACTGTGAGCATGGCCCATAATCAGTATTGGATGACTGACTATCAACAGATCTAAACACACATTCTGCCCATCCAGGTATCTGTCCAAGTACCCAATGAACAAGTGTACCCAATGTTTACTCAATGTCAAGATGCTCACCCAACGGCAGAAACAGGAGCTTCCAGTCAGTCATGGGTAATTCTGCCTCACAGAACAAAGGGAGACAGACAAAAACAAAAAGAACAACAACAACAAAAAAAAAAACCCCAAAAACCAAAAAAGCAAACAACCCATTACTGTGTAATATAGACACGATGCCTGTATACACCCAGATGCTGGGAGAGCCTTTCCACTTTACACAGAGGAAAGCATTCCAGGCAGAGGGAATGACACATACAGAGATCAGGGTGATTGTGCCCGAGTGCTTCCTGTGATCGGAATGTAGGTGACACGGGAACAATAAGGGAATCACACAAACCGGGTGCTCTGGTTTCATTTCCGTTACCAAGATAAAATAGTGTCACCAAAACCAGCTTAGAGGATAGAGTGGTTCTTTTAGCACACAATTTGAGTCTATAGCAGGAAATCTAAGGCAGCAGGGACTTAGGATAGCCGCCAAAATCACATCCCCCCAGCCAAGAGCAGAGAGCAGCAAACACATGCTCACTTGCTTGCTTAGCTGTTGATACTCGGATCAATGTGTCTACTCACATAGTTCAGGACACCTTTTAGTCAATGGTACCGCCCACAGTGGCTTGGGCAAGGCAGTGGTGTGGGCCTAAACTAAGATAGAATTGGGAGCAGAGAAGCCAGGAGGGGAGAGATGGCAATGCGATGCCATGCGTTCTTCTCTGTCCTCTTCATCAGAATACTGGCCAGAAAGCAAACAAACTAAAGCCTAAAATGATTGTAACTGTCAAGGGCAGTGATAGAAAAGTAAATATTTCATGAAGCTTTCCCAAGGAAACAGTATTGCTTTTTCAAAAAAAATCATTTCACATTAAAATTAATACATTCATTTATTTAACAACACTATTAACTTCCAAGGATACCAACAAAATAGGAGAACCTGTGTGTAAACATGTGTAGAATTACATGCACAAAAAGAAACTATGAAACATGATCGCCACCGCGCCCCCCCCACCCCATCCCTACCCCACCCCACCCCCACCCCCCGGCTGATAGTTCAGACCCTTACGAATACCAAAAACAAAAAGTAAATAAATAGGATCTGGAAGCAATGCTGCCTTTTAGGAGGTAATCTTCCTTCTTGTACACATCTCTTCTTGAACATTGTAGTACCTTTGTCTAATGATGTCAGTGTCCAGGCTTTTCAAAACCCAATTAATTCAGTCTCCTCTGAGGATGCCTTAGAGAAAGATATTAAAATCCTCTTTCTGAGCTGGCTGTCAGACTGTGAC
The DNA here is from genome assembly GCF_964271855.1 of Acomys minous. Lineage (NCBI taxonomy): Eukaryota > Metazoa > Chordata > Mammalia > Rodentia > Muridae > Acomys > Acomys minous. The sequence goes on from NC_140490.1 coordinate 95,530,704, forward strand.
ACTCAGGTATGCCCCTGTGTGCCAGCTCTATCCGGTGAGGGTGGCACTCAGGTGTGTTAGTGTGTGTTACCTCCATCCTGTGAGTATGACACTCAGGTGTGTCACTGTGTGTTACCTTCATCCTGTGAGTGTGACACTCAGGTATGCCACTGTGTGCTGTCTCCATCCTGTGAGTGTGATACTCAGGTGTGTCATTGTGTGTAACCTCCATCCTGTGAGTGTGACACTCAGGTGTGCCACTGTGTGCTGTCTCCATCCTGTGAGTGTGATACTCAGGTGTGTCATTGTGTGTAACCTCCATCCTGTGAGTGTGACACTCAGGTGTGCCACTGTGTGCTGTCTCCATCCTGTGAGTGTGATACTCAGGTGTGTCATTGTGTGTAACCTCCATCCTGTGAGTGTGACACTCAGGTGTGTCACTATGCACTACCTCCCTGTCCCACTGATGTCTGTGAGGACAGAGTATAGCCAGCATCGTCTTTCTCACCCCGGCTATTCAGACAGTACCTGGTAGCCCTTCTGACACCATCTCCGGACCTGTCCCTACACTAAATCTAAGTTTCATGTTTACCTTCCTCTGTCCCTCAACTCTGCATGAGCACAACACAAAGTCTGTGTTCACAGAGACTGTTGTACAAATTGAAATCAGAAGAAAGCCACAAACAGTCGGGTAGCAGCGTTGACTATCACTCTCTTAGGAGAAGCATTGAACTGGCTAAATTAACATTTTTCTCCTTCGACTTTTTTTCTTTTTAATTCTCCTACCTTTTTTTTTTTTTTTCATTTTCAACTCTCAAGTAGCTGACTTATTAACCAGTCTCCCTGGCTACTGCTGCTCTTTCCGAGGGGACTGTCACAGGAAATGCTTATCCTACCCCAACGTACTATTACTGGAACACCTCAGGAGACGTAACATTTATAAACTTCCTGTCACCCAGTGCGCTGCACAGAAGCCATTCATTTTAACTTAATTTGCAGGATGGAGAGTCTCAAGCTCACTTACTATATAAAAAGTGACTTTGTCTGCTCTCTCCCATGGTCAGTCCACCCTCTGCCAATGAATGGTACAAAGCCGGAGCGCTGCAGAGCGAGAAACCCTTTGCCTGTGGTTAAGAAGCTTTCTGATACAGCTCTTACCTGGAAGGCAACCTTCCCTTGACCACAGTCAAGAGCTAATAACAATAATAATAGCATCGATACACTAGGCCATTGCTGTACAGTGCTGGTGGACTGTTTAGCTGGTGGACAGAGTTATTTGACAACGTGAATAATTTCCTCCTACCTGGTCTCCATGTGTTTCTTCCAATGCGTATCTGTGTTTGGTTATGTGCAGAGACTAGAGTGCATATAGTCCTTCTCACAAACGTTCTAATTGCTTATATAAGAGCCTATGGACCACTCTGTATATGGGAATATATACATATACATATGAGAGATGCTAACTTACAACTGCATACATCGAGATCCACAATGGTGGCTTCCCAAGACTCTTGCAAAAATAAATCCACAGCCTTGGAGCTCTTTGCAGTCTAATCTGAGATCGCTGCCCTGCACCGGAACAGGAAATGACAATGGGTATGGATTAGGTAGTTTTCCAATAAGATGTCACGGTGGGGGAACTTATCACCCTTTGGACTGTTAATGAGTTGGGACCATACCTTCCTTCTGTGAGCCTCGGCATTTCTTTGGGTTTGCTTTAAGCCATGGAGCCAATCTCTAGGTCAGGTAACGAAAAACACATCCTTTGGCCACTTCTGTTGCCCTCACTATGGCGTCATGAAACCATTTCTGGAAAGATGACCAACAACCTCCTTTGTCTGCTGGCTGTCTGCTGGGTGTCATGTCTTTACCTTAATTGCCCTCTCTCTTTCCCCTTGTTTTTATCCTCTCTCTTAGGAGACTTCTATAATTCTTTCTTCCAATTACTCAGCCGGATGTTTTATTTCTGCCACCATCCATCTAATCTCTAAGTATCTTTGTTTGTTCTTGGTATTTTTCAATTTCGCACCATCTTGTTCTCCTTTTATGGTACAATAGTTTCCAGTGCCGTCTTGGCTCTCTCAGAATACTTGTTATTGTTTGTAAATTATCTTCAGTCCCCCCAAAATCTGCTTCTTCGGGGAGGGGGGGCGTCAGTTTTTGATGTTATTGTTTTGGGTTTGTTTTCTTGTTTTGTGTTGGGGGGGGGGGCATTATCTTCTGTATGCTGTAAACTTCCTGACATATGAGCTAAACAGGACGAGAATCCTTCAGCTGACAGCCTTCTCTCTGTGGTGTCAGGGTGAGGAGCTAACAGCCAGCTTTCTTGTGGACCAGCTAAATGGCAGAATGCAAAGAACTTGACTCCAGGCTCCAGGGCAAGAATGCACATGCTAACAGATTTTTTTTTTGTTTTCCTGTTGCTGTTGTTCTTGCCTGGGGCCAATCCATGGCTGCAGGATTTTTCTAAAGGAGAGCGTGAATTATGTATCCTTACATAAACAGGACTTCAGATACAGCCTTCAGCTCCAGGGTGCTTGGGCATAGGATGGGGACTAGAAGTAGCAACAAGGCAGTACGTTTCAAGTAGGCCAGGCAGATTTTTCCAAGTTTTCATCACAAAGAAATTAGCTGATACGATAAATATACTTATCCTGGCTTAAACAGTATGGGATTCATTGAGTAGTAACTGGTATCTCATTAATATTCACAGTTATTTTCTGTTCCTATACCAATTAAAAATAAAATAAACATATATAATAACCATAGTGATATACTATCTTATATAATAGATAATAAATACATAAAATATATAATATAAAGTAAGCATATATAACAAGCATATTGATACACACACACATACACGCACATACACACGCACACAAATATATATTGATATTCTTCATTTTGTGCTTTCTCAGTAATCTGTTGCCTCTGAATATGGAGCCAGGAGGCTTTTCTGAGTATTGTCAGGTAGCTGATTGCTTTGTCACAGGTAAACTCTGCCAAGATTATGGTGTTTTTCCTGCAATCTGCTCACTACTCTTCAAACATCTATCATCTGTCCTCCTGCAAGCTGAGGCCGTCCGCGTTGCCCTCCTGTAATAGCCGGGCTCTGCTGATACAAGGAGAAAACCATCCACGTACATATGTTTAATCCTTCTCCTGAAATCTTACATGGTGACGGTCTCCCCCAGCGTATGTGAAAATGCTTTTCTGTGACATTCATACAGTGACAAAAACTTGAGTGACTATTCTGGTCAAAACCTTTTCCCCTCAAAACTCTATTACTACTTAATGTTCATATCAAAGTGACTCCTCTCTCATTGTGTGTGGCATTTAATAACATACAGATACAGTCTTTAAAAAATCATAATTGTGTGCACTAACTCTGAAGGATTCGGGGCTTTTGTTTCTCTGCAGATACAGAAGTCATCCTGTGTTTTGGTCAGGATGTGTCTGAACGCACTTTGCTCTGCTTATTCTCCCTAGGGAATTACACGCTGTTAGATGCTGACTCGGATTTCTTTATTTTTTGGAAACTTTGTGCTCTAAGCCCTTTGTTATTACTTTGATACCCTTTGCGCTGACCCTCTCTTCTCCATCCCTGACTCAAGATTTCACTCTCTGCCCTCTGGCTGGGATTCCAGTTGATTCCTTGGCCTTTCCCATCCCCTTCTCTCTTCAACCACTTCTGTATCCTGGGGTGAAAACTGATGTGATTTCCCTCCGTTCCTGTTCCACCTGAGCCTTCTGTTCACAGAAAGGAAGGCATTCCTTTGTTTCCTCTACTAAGTCGGTTCTACAACATATTCTATGAGCATCTACTCGGCAGCAGCTCCTTTCTCTCAAGATACAGCAGAGTGTACCAGAGGCCCTGCCAGCTTGATTTGTCTATCTGAATGCCCTTAGCAAAAGGGTGCTGTATTCAGGTTATTCTTTTACCAATATTGCTCTTCTACCCCGCAAACACACCCTTATATTCCATAGCATCTGGACACAGAGAGAGAGAGAGAGAGAGAGAGAGAGAGAGAGAGAGAGAGAGGGAGAGAGTGAGAACAAGAAAAAAGGAAGAAAGAAAAGAAAAGAAAAAGAGCCCTCTAATTAACATAGCAGCTCAGGGAATAACTATTTATACACACAACTATATCTCCATAGTGACTATATATTGCCTTTTCTAGGATGACCATGACAATGTCGCCCTCTCAGTTTTTCTACATCGTGCCCTGTTTCCCATCAAGACTCCTCTCTTGAAAGTGGGCTGGTGAGCCAAGTATAGCTGTTCTCGCTGGCATCACTAGTGCAGCCAGCCTTCAAGCCGTCCACGCCCAGGGGCCAAACACGCCAGTTTAGAACCCTCCATAGGACTCCAGCCACTTGGAGGCTGCGTTTGTTGTCCCAGGAGACAGATGGCACGTGCTACTGACTCCTTAAATTCATCACTACAGTTTGCTCACCATTGTTTTTAGCCACTAAGTTTTGATGTAGCAATAAACAGAGAAAGAGCTGAACTGCATATATGACTCGGCCATTTATATTGTATTAATTTTTATATGTAAAAAAAATCAACTCTTGATCTTGCTGGTGGTTGGAATACTATTGTAAAAAAAAATACATTATTTCAAGGTATATCTCATTGGTGCTTAAGAAAGCATGTGAGGAATGCTAACAACCCTTGACTTTTTATCCTTTTATTTGATGACTGGGTGTCTGACCTGCATGTATGCAGGACCAGAAGAGGCCATGAGAGAATGTTGGATTCTCAGAAACTGGAGTTACAGATGCCTGTTTAGCCACCAAGTATGCGAGGTGGGAAAAGGAACCCATGGCTGCTGCAAGAGCCGCATGTGGTCTTAGCTGCTGAGCCATCTCTCCAGGCTCCAATGCTATTTCTCTTGATTTCTTTCTTCAGCTGAGAGAAAAAGTGCCAGTGTCGACTTTCCCAGTCAGCCCTTGGTACTGAGGAAGACTGAGAGGGCTGGAGAGGCCATGTGTGCCCCAGAAAGAAATTCCTACCTCTAACACGGAGGAGTGGTCATTGGATATTTTCTCACGTGTATGAAAAAAATCTCTTCTGCCTTTTTCTTCTCTGATCCTATTCATCTGCTTTGAGGTGACACAGCACATCAGCCATTACACTCATTTCAATACTGCCCTACCTCACTGTGTTAAAAAGAAACAGCTCCAGAAACTGAGAAGCTGGGGCTTCCAGAAGGCTGGAGACTTTCCTTAAAGTAGACTTTTCCTTAATACAGCCCTTCACGTTGTGGTGACCCCACCACCACCACCACCACACTTAAGTTATCTTCGTTGCTACCTCACAACTGTAATTTTGCTACTGTTAGGAATTGCAATGGAAATATCTGTGCTTTCTCATGATCTTAGGTGACCCCTGTGAAAGGATTGTTTGACCCCCCCCACTTCCACCCCCGCAAAGGGGTCACGACCCATAGGTTAAGAACCGCTGCTTTAAAGCAAGACAGCCCCTACAAACTGAGGAAATTATGGCCATCATTTACAATTTTTAGGGTACATGGCTGAATAAGGTGTTCCCCCCACCCCATTAAGAACCTCAATTTTGCTGTATTTGAGCACCAGCAGAGCAAACATGGCTTAGCAGTCTACCTCTGACATGGGACCCATCCAAACACAACCATGCTGGCAAAGTACCCTAGGACAGCACAGTTTACCTCTGACATCCTCTGCGCCTCTACCACTCAGAAACACATTATGCTTTTCTTTGAAGATTTACTACTTTCGATGCAAACCATATCTTGGAAGCGACTTGTGCCAAAAGTTTGTGACTTAATGCGTGAGCCAAATCTTTTTGCTCTGGGTTTTTTTTTTTTCCTCCTAATTTTCTTCTCTCTGCTCGGTGTTGCATGTTGGGATTTGGCAAACAGGAACATACTGATGCCCTTTGTGGCTCCGCTGCCTTTGATCACCTCCCCATGCAGCCTTCATCCCTGTGGGCCAAACGTCTTAATCTTCTTAGTTTGACCTCATGTCGTAGCCCACGCATCCCCTCGGTGCTTTCATCCGCCCTTCCCTGGCCTTGGTTAGGAATCCTATTTCTTTGTTAGGACAGTATTTGAAGAGCAGGTGTGCCAGCATTATCTTCCACACTCACCGCTGGGCTGGGCAATCATGCATGCTTCCATGGTTTGGGGGATGGGGGCAGACAGGAAGGGAGAAGTAATTCAAAGTCGGCGTCAGAGCACAGTTCAGAAATACTTTGTTACCCAAACGAAGCAAGGGGAAATGACTCCCCGGGCTGCTTTAATGTCTCTTTAAACTTCAGTGGCGTGGATTTCCAAAGCATGAGGGAGCTATAGGGAAACAAAGAGCCTATTTTTATAGAAGTATTCCAAGAGGAGGGAGAAACAAGCAACAAAGTTTCTTTTTAAAAAGAAAAAAAAATCTAATTTTTGTACACGGGGGAAAAAAAACTAAAGTAGATGGCAGTTTCATTGAGATATTTTAGTTCTTAGAAGCTGTTGTTTTTATAGGAATGGGGAAAAATAAACAAGTGGAACAGAAGGTGTTATACACAGGAAACACGTAAACACAACATGTTAAGCTACGTCGGCGCTTAGAGGAACGCCAAAGTTCCTTCCCGGTCGGGTTTTCCTGATGGCAGACTAAGGACCGGGTTGGGCACCTAACGTGGAGTCCATGTTGTTATGATCTGTAAAGATGATGCGATTGGGGAGTGGGGGTCCCTGTGGCGATCCCAGGCCAAGGTGTACCCCGCTGAGGAATTACGCCATGCAACAGGTCTGGTGTAAAGGAGGTTTTTTTGGGGGGAAAGGGAGGGGAATGAGGACCTGGAGAAGGTGGAATAAATAGAGACAGCGAGACAGTGAGTGAGACATGAGGGCAGAGAGAGGAGACAGGGAGAGAAAGAGAAAACATGGGGACAGAGAGAAGCTGGCACAGAGGCGGTGGGCACTGGGATGGCGGGGCTCCCTTTACCATGTCTGCACACATCTGGCACACCTGACAGCGGCAGCAGCAATAGCTAGGCCCCTGAATACACTAACATATATAGGGCCTGATGCTTTGAAATATTATTTAGGATGTCAAGGCCAAGGTCTACTCTAGCATCTGGGAATTCTGGGATTAGGATTTTTTTTTTTTTTGGTTTCAGGATATTTAGAGGTAGAGGCGGGTGGTGGGACACTAATCTGGATGAGTGGTAACTGCGTTTCCATTGCTTTTGTTTTCGGAACAGAAGCCTCCCCAGAAATGGAATAATATGCAACCCAACATAGAAAATCCCTAGTGGTAGCTGTCCTGGTCGAATTGGAGTGCCAAGACTCCTGTGAATGTCACTGTTAGCTCTGTTCTTAGTACGGTAGTGTTGGAGTCGGGAGAAACTTTTAGGACCTCTTTAGATGCCAGTAACTGTATCGTGTAAAAAAACTGTCAGAATGAAAGCAAAACAAAACATTAAAATTACAAAATGAACACCTTGGAGGTCTGACATGTTCTCAGCCTAATGTAAAAAGGGGGTGCTGTGGCTCCCCAAAGGACTCGGTGGGACCATCAAGGCTTAGGGGTGTCATCATTTTGGTCTGTGCCAACAAGATGGTGGTAAAATCATGTGGCATTTGCTTTCTTCATGCTATGCAGGAGTGTGGTCTGCTGCTTTGTATTTGTTAATTGCTTACCCCACACCCCAAGATTCTTACTGTTTATGAGCAAACTGTCACGTACCCCAAGTATTGCTGTTTAACCTTGCCTAAGAAATTATTCCTGGTTAAAGGCCTGCTTTAAAGGCCTAAACCTGGGCAGGGCAGAATGAGGAAGGTGCAGCCAAAGTTCTACAGCTTTGGGAGAGAAGGATCTTGGGAAGGAGAAGCAGAGAAGGTACCAGAAGAGTAAAAAAGATCGCCATTGAGTAGGAAAGAGCCACACAGGCCAAGAGGAGGAACTCTAAAGTTTCACATGCGAAGAAATGGCCCAGATGAACAACCTTAGCAAGTATTTTGGGGTTATGGATGGGAAGTAGACCGAACAGAAATTATTAGAAGCAGATGGCATGGGATGGAGGCTGGGATATAATGGGAGATATCTGCCATGTCCCAAGTGATAAGGCTATTCGAAAACACATCAGTTGCCTGATTCTTTACTGATTATGGAAGTAGGTTAAGTAATACCACAGTAATAATTATAAGCCTAATAATAAACATTTGTTAGGCCATACCATTAAACTAACAGCAACGATGATGTCATTACCAAAGACAGCAGCCAAGTTGCATGGTCATTTCCATCTTTTTTTTTCTAAAATGTCAGCCTAGTTTATTTGGAATATTCCCATTTTAATTTACTCTCTGTTTCTTCTTTGTGCCTTCCCCCCCCTTTTTTTAAAATTTAATTAATTTATTCAGATTACAACTCAATTGTTATCCCATCACTTTTATCCTCCCATTCCTCCCTCCCTCCCACTTGTACCCTATAGCCAAGATGGCTGCAAATCAGAGGGTTGCTTTCCGATTAAGGCAAGCCCCTGTCTCATCAAGTCACAAATCCCTATGGGATCCACCACCTCATAGATCAAAAGTGATCTTTTCTTTTAAAAAGAATTTAGTCAGGTTAGTATGGATGTAGAAAGAGGTGACACCTATAAATAACTCTGGCAGGTGGTGCCAAAAGAGCAAACTAGAGAAACAGAGGAAGACATTTCGCGGTGTTAGCTCAAGGAGACAGAGTCCATACCTGTGAGAGTACCTAGAACCACAAAGTGAGGCTTCTCTCTGGTTCTAGAAGAGACAGGAAAAAGAGATAATGTTGCTTTGGAGAGTAATCTCCCTCAGGAGCGTGAGGAACTCATGTCAAGAATTGGCAAAGGTCTGGGCTGTCTTTTTCTCCCTTTCCCTGTTGTAGTCAGTGGGCTAGCCTGAGCTAAGACAAGGGAAGAGAGAATTCCTTTAGACAAACGTCCTTGATTAAGCCTGAAAAAAAGGAAAGCCAAATTCTATCTTCTTAAACAAGCTCCTTTCTTCCTCCTTTCTTCTTTCCCTTCTTCCTTTCTTCCCCACCCCCAACCCCCTCTGAAAATAGCTTTTGTTCTCACATCATGTGACCTGGTTACAGTTCCCCATTCTATTCTTCCCAACTCCTCATCCCTTCATCCCCTCCCTCACGGCCTTAAATGTCTCGGGACAATTGGATAACATAACTTAACGCATAGTGTCTGCTCTGCTTCAATAGGGAGGGAGCTCATCAGCCAGAGTCGCATCTGAGAGAGGCTTTGGGTAACTAGGTTCGAGCAGGTAAAGCCTGGTGTAAGGAGCGCTGTGAAGGACAGGAGCGGAGAGGAAAATGAGACTTGAAGGTGGGAAACTTCAGGCCGTGTGCCTTTCCTCTAATGGCGTTTCTCTAGACTGGTGAGAATTTTGGAAATGGAAGGTACCACACTCAGGCCAGATGTGGCTATTGCCTAAGTGATATTTGGGCCAGATGTGAGCAGAGAGCAGGTTAGAGTAGTGGCTCTGAGGCTGGGGAGACCCAACGTTTTGAGGTTGGAATTTAGGTACGACAAACGGGGTGTCCTTAGACTCAATTTGGAATACATGCCATAAGGAGAGGAAGAAGGAGGCTACAGGTGCCCCCGGGTCGTCACTTGGGATACAAGAATGGCTGGAGAAATTAACCTGGTTCGAAGAAGGCATCCCTGGCTTATGTGGTCAAGTAGCAAGAGTCAAGGGCCAAACCGAAGGAACTCCCAGAATCCTACAGAAGGAACTCCCAGAATCCTACAGAAGGTGCACTTGGCTGAGCCTTCCCATCCCAGGGAGTTTGTGGTGAACGCAGTCTGGTGGACAAAAGGCTCCGTTTCTGGAGACTGAAGGACACTGAGAGAGGGAGAGGAAGCGGCAGATGAGAAATGTCAGGTCTAACAGACCTGAACTCAAAGGATCCAAACTCCAAAAGGCAGTCCAAGTATCCCGAAGTGAGCTCAGCCTGGACTATAGGAAGATTTCTGGTGGTTAGGTAAAAGCTGCCATTCCATTCCTCAGGAACTTGTGAAACTGGTTCTCATCTGCCAAAAGCCACCATCTCCCTGACTCTTGGCAAAAGGGACATATGGCTCTCCGTTGACATATGCCTATGGTTGTATATCAAAGCCCATGCTGGCCCCCAGGCTCTCTCGGTATCACAGGAATTTTTTATAGATCTCAAAGCCACACACACACACACACACACACACACACACACACGTCTCCAGGCCCTTCCCTCCCCTCACCCACTCACCTTCCTAATAACCCCCCACCTTTCTCACTATGGCACTATGCTCTCCTTATTAGCTATTGTTATTGCTTTTCTCCTCGCTCCTCACAGACAGCCCTGGTCATGTCCAGTCTGTTGGCTGTGTTCACTCTTCTCCCTTTTGCCTCTGCTCTTGGACTCTTCCGCTTGGCTCTGGCTGTGCTCTCTCTCGCCCCTCCTCACCCCCAATCCCACCCCCACCTCCTACCCCCCTCCCCCACCCCTGCCAGCTACCATACAATTCTCAGCCATATCGCTACGTGGTCAGTCAGCAGTGCCTTTACTGTGGCCCCTTGCATATATCAAGGACCCACGCTAAGTTTACAGATACACCAGTAAACCCCAGGAGGGGCTTTTACCACTCATGTAGACAAAGCCAACGGAATTCCAGCTATGAGGTCCTTTAGTAAATTAGGCAAGTGGCCAGGCTCCCCATGGGATGGCCATCAGAAAAAGAGAGGGAGATGTCTAAGGAGAGAAGAGATGTCACCAAGAGAAGAGGACTGGAGTACGGGACACCCCATCCCCAGAATGCCCTTCCTAAGTTTTGGCATCAGCTGCCTGATCAGGATTGATCGAGGTGACCCAGAAATGAGAGAAAGAGGAGGCTGATCTCTTCAGAGTGGCTTGTCCCTTCATCAGAGCAGGGAAGGGCCACGGTCTCTGTGGGAGTGGACACCCTGTGCCACACTGCGGCAGCGGGGGGGGGGGGGGATGGGGATTTATAGGACAGAAAAGGCATCCTTGGGCCCCTCCTTTTTATTGCCAATACTCCACAGTTTGTTCTTTTTCATCTTCCTTTTGGGTTCAGGTAGTTTTACCTTGGACAGGTACACACCTAAACAGTCCATTGCTAAGGAGTGAGTGGCCTTCCACTTTGAAAGCTGGCACGTCACCGCTGTCTTGCCTCGCCTGTCCAACTCCTGTCTCTGACTTTCAGCGATGCTCCCTTGAGTGGCTGAGATCCACTCATTATTCACTACCCGCCAACTGTCCTTAGGGCAGGGTTCTGTATCCCAGGCATTTGCTCCAGGAGCTGGGGACACAAGGAGAAAACAGATTCAGTCTCTCTCCTTGAAGCACTGAGATTCCAGCAGGGCAGCGGAGAGGGGGGAGAGGGCGGTCAATACATTGAACACTTTTCTCTGCAGCTTCCTGTCAAGGGTTTGCCGGTCCCCTCTGTCCCCCTCCCACGCTTTTGTTACTACAAACAGCCCTGCCATGGATGTGCTGTGGTCTCCTGTGCACCTGTGTTGGAGTTTCTTCGGGGCAGCAGATGCCAACACCGAGGGGAGGGAGAGCCAAACTCTGAGGGCTGTCAGCAATAACAGATTTAAGAGCTTGGTTCCCTTAAGGTGGAACCTCCCAAAGAGCCCCGTGCAACACCGACAGTGGGAACCTTCACAGTCTTGAGCTTCACTGGGGACTAACAAGTCTTAGGACCTCAGAAAGCTAATTATTGATCATTCTATTCCCCCGCTCCTGCCCAACCCCCTGCGCCCCGCAGAAAACGAAAGGCTGCCTAGCAAAGCAAAAAGAAAACGAGCTTAGGAGTCAGAAACGTCACTCTGCTTCCCCCACCCCCACCTCACACCCTGCTACACCACAAATAAATACATGAACTCTCTTTCCTGGCCTCCATTTTGTAAGGCTGGGAAGTGGAGTCGTTTTTTTCATTCCTTGCTTCTGAGTTAATAGCAGGAATGGAGAATGCATTGTCAGGGACGTCACCAGCCACTCTGTTCCCTGAACCACATGCTCTGCGCTAAGGCCTCTTATGCCATCAGCACACTGAGTCTTATGTGGCTCAAGTCCTTCCCTGCTGGGAAATCCAGACAGTCAAGCCTGTATCCGTCTAATTCCATCTTCTGTTGCTTGCTTAGCTAATTTACTAGATAGATGCCCTTTCTAAGCCCAAACTGCCTCCTCTGTAAAATCGCCCTAGCAGTCATAATTAGCAGGCTGCATTGTCCCAGATGTTGACTGAAGTAATCCAAGCATAGCATTTAGCATACAGCTCAGAACCTAGGGCTCAAAAAGCCTTCATGCCTTTTACCACAGTTCTAAAAATTATGAAGCTGAATAATAAAAAAAAAAACAGCATAAAATTTTACTTTCTAATCTCTCTCTCTCTCTCTCTCTCTCTCTCTCTCTCTCTCTCTCTCTCTCTCTCTCTCTCTCTGCACCCCAGGCCATGAAGGGCTGTCATCACCTGACCAGTTGCCTAAGCCAAAAGCATATACATGAAAACATGTCCTCCCTCATCCCTAAACAAAGCTCATGAGGTAATCTGTTACCATGGGGTAAGTCCCCGTCATCTCTCACCTGTTACGGCCATGCCCTGCCTACTGCTGTCTGTGTCTGCTGTTCCTTTGTCCCCCAACATGCAGCCTCCACTCCTCCACCCACGACTTTCAAAGACAGGATAGGACTGCTAAACTCTCTTGTCCAAAGCTCCTTATGGTGGCACAGATTCTTAGACACGAACAGTATAGCATTCGCATGCATGCCGAGCTGCATGCCGAGTGAGGTCTAGACTGTCTGGCCTGGTTTCTCTCCAGTCCCCCCACTTAATCAAAAGCCCAGAGTTCATAGCATTTGCAAGAGAATCTCAGCCTTAATCCCATATTGACCAAGCCCAAGAAGGAAGCAAATTCCCAATGCTTAAGTTATCTATTCCCTCAGAGTATCAGGCTCAGCACCCAGCGTGCAGTGTGGCCAAGGATGCACCAAAGACAGGGCAGTATCCATAGAAAGAAGGGCAGGCAGAGAATGCCTGGACTGGGGCTTGGTCAGACATCAGCCAGTGCACAGCAGGCGAGCATCACCTTTTCTAAGCTTTTGACCATTTCCAGCAAAGTAGCAGTCAGCCGCCTCACATTCGACACCACCTGCGGTCCGAAGGCATGCCTCTGGAGTTGACGTGCATTGTAGTGCTGCACCTTTAACCCCATTCAGGAAGACAAAGTGGGGGTTGAAACAGCTTTTCTTTCTTCATTCGCCTTTCTTGTCCTGAATACAAGTCGGCCAGAACTGCGTTCTGAAACTGAGTGTTTCTTTCCCTTATATGGCCCCTTTGGTTTCTGGCCAAGGTATCCATTTCTCTAACACACGCTTCTAATGAGCTAGGTAGACTCTCCCATAGCAAGAGAGCCAGCAAGTGCATGAGTTCTGAGTCTGGCAGTAGGGCTGCTTTGCTGGAGCAAACCCTGTGTATCATTTCTATCTTTCTTCCTATTGATGGAATAACGCCCATCAGGATGTACTTTTTCCATGAGACCAACACACTGCCCAGACTCGGATCCCATCTATGAATACCAAGTCGGCTCATATCAGTCGGTTTCCTCTTCCATATGCCATCCTGACAGCCAGCTCTATACACTTCTTGACCATATGGACCCATTTCCATCATACTATGGTTTGGATGTATGCTCCACCCCCCCACCCCACCCCACAACCAAGTTAATATGCTAAATCCGAATGAGGTTCTCATAAAGTGAAGTGTTCAGGAGAGATCAAATCTTGTGGGAGGAGCCCTCACAAGTGGGATCATAACCTCCTAGAAGGCTAGAGAGAACCAGACTAAATGCCTTTGCCATTCTACCTTCTGCCCCATAAGAGAACATCCATCGCCTACAGAGGATGCAGCAACAAGGTGCCATTTGAGTCCATAAGAGAACATCCATCTCCTACAGAGGATGCAGCAACAAGGTGCCATTTGAGTCCATAAGAGAACATCCATCGCCTACAGAGGATGCAGCAACAAGGTGCCATTTGAGTCCACACCATCATTTTCAGGGCCTCGCATACCAAGCAAATAAAGCCCATTTTACTAATATTCACTAAGGAAATAACTGATATCACAAGCATTTCAGTCCAATAAAGGAAAACCATGTCTTCATAGGCTATCCAGATGACTCAGACTGCTATACAAGCTTGATTGCTCTTTTATTATTTGGAGGTTCAAATGAGGATTGAGGGACTCCTTCCTTCTGCATCTGGAGATGACAGCACAGGCTTGGACACGGCAGGTGTTATAGTTAATAAACAAAGCACTGGGTGCAACGAGGCGTCTGAGCCGTGCCGCCTTTACAGCTGCATTGTTTCTGGAGCTTCCACACTTAACCAGCTAACAGTCACTGATGCAAGGAAAAACTGTGCCTCTGCTGATGTCAAATAGGACGCCTACCAGGTCGCCAGCCACCTCCCCAGATTAGACGTTCTTTTCCATTTTCCCCGTGAAGCTTGTGCCCTCCTGAATTATAGAAGCGAATTCCGTCACTGTTCGGCACTTGGAGCGGTTTTTAAATTTTTGAGTTGTGCTGTGGGATAGAATGCGTATGTCAATGGGAAATTTAAATGAGCGTCTCAAAGGGAGTTTATGACACAAAGTCTACCAACCACGTGATCGCACCAAGCCACCAGAGAGCCACTTAATATGCTGCATAAAACATTCCATACAAAATTCAAGGGTCAAACTTTGATGAAAACAACATGAAAGCAAGGATTACACCTGGGGAAGCTTCACTTAGCATCTCAGTGACACCAGCTCAGGAGAAGTTTTTCAGACAGTTGTGTGGGTCACTTTTTTAGACTCGATTTCAAAAGAATTCTCTATATACAGAATACAGAAACTCACATGGGCACTGTTTGCTGCCCCCCCCAACCAGGGACTGTCTGATAAGATCTCCTGTTTGATAAGTTCTCACACACTGGAGAGCTGGGAGGGGATTCTTTATCCACCCAGAAACAGGTATGTAAAATATTTCTCTCCCTTCCTCTTATTTACCTAATATAAATCTACATGGGTACTTTTCTTCTTTTCTATTAGGAACAAAAAAATTAATCACAGGACAGAGAGGGTTTAATGGCATCAGTAAAGATGGCCCCGGAGAGCTAACTGCAAGAAGCATTAGCATGGTTTTCTACAGGAACAACTGATAGAATGGATAGATACTAAAAGAGGATCCAGCTTATTGGCTTACAGGATGAAGCAAGAGTAATCCAACAATGGCCGCCTCACGCCAGGGAGCCCCAATTCCCAGCCCGTGATGCCAGATGTTGCAGCAGTCCAAATATGGTTCTGCAGGCATTCCTGGGCAGCCACTGGCTTTCAGTCCATGTTGGAAGGTCGAAGAAGCTGGTTCTAATGACAGCCACAGAAACATCAGTGGCCGGAACAGGTCAGGTGATCTCACCCAGTGAGAGTAAAAGTCCAGAGAGCAAGAATAAGCAAAGCTTCTGTCCTTCCAGGCTCTTCTATCTGAGCTTTGACCAGAAGGCACAGTCCACTTTCAGGCTAGGTCTTCCCGCAGCACTTAAGGCAGCGGTTCTCAGCCTGTGGGTCATGACCCTTTGGTGTCAAATGACTCTTTCATGGGGGTCACATATCAGATATCCTGCATATCAGATATTACTCAAACAGTAGCAAATTTACAGCTATGAAGTGGCAACAAAAATAATCTTATGGTTGGAGTCATTACAATATGAGGAACTGTATTCAAGGGTCACAGCATTAGGAAGGCTGAGAACCACTGATTTAAGCTACCCCACAGTCATGCCTACAGGCCAATCCAGTGTAGACGCGTCTCTCGGCATGCGGTTCTAGTTTGTATCAAGGTGACCAAGCTATCTAGCCTGCTCCTATGCCTTTATCTATCCTGAGTTTTCACATACCTGCCCGCCCACAGGTTGATACCACTCAAGATGTAAGGTCTCCTTTCTTTGTCCTGTCTCTTCTCAACAAGGTATTCTATTGGACTTGCTTAGCCCGCTCGGCTGGTGAGAACACATACTGCTCCTCAAGAAGATCTGGGCTCGGTTCCCAGCACCCAAATGGGAGGTCACAACTTCCCATAACTACAGCTTTCCTACACTGTTGTCCCCTCCACCCGCAAGGGGCACCCTATGAACCACAGCTTTCGTTCAGGCTTGCTATTCCTTGTCTAGGTGTAAATCTGTACCTGAACGTTCTTCCTGCCCTGCACTGGCCACAGCACACTGTAGCTGCCTTACTGGTTTGTTATTATTCTTGTTTGTTATTCTTGTTCGTTATTATTGTGTTGTTATCACTGTGAGACTGAGCTCTTGTGGCGGGGGTTGTCTGTCTTATAGCTCTGTGTCCAATCCCTCCCAAAGTGTTTGCTAGCTGAAGGGAGCGGACCCAAGGTCCACATCCACCCATTTTTATAATACCACCGTCTCCCCACCATCCCTGTCACCCACTGGCCCCTAGTCCTGGATTGGGACAGTGACACCACCACCACCACCACCACCACCACCTGACCCCTGCATGCTGCTCACAATATTTCCATTTTGTTGTTTTCAACTCAACAGCTAGGTTATTCCTGTTGTAATGTGAAACAGATAATATTACTCAGAACTCTCCATCAGCTCTTACCTCATGAGGAAGTCCTACAATGGTCTCCAAGGTTCTGTATGACCCCTCCCCTCCCCCCACCCCATGTTCCTTCAATACTGTGCCTACTCTTCACTCAGTCCTGAGATGCGCTAGCTTCCCGCTGTTCCTCTAGAACACTCCCACGCCGGGGCCTTTGCACATCCTGTTCCCCATCCTGGAACGTTCTCTACAATGTAGCCTTCCTTGATCACCCAGTCACCATCTTCGTTCAGTACCCTCTCCCCATCCGTGCTATCCTATCTTAAAAGCCTGGCTCCACTTTTCTTCATAATCTTGCTTGCATGTGCTGTAGTGTAACAGGTATAACGTGTGTATGACACACAGCACCATTTGCTCCCTTGTCCTGTTGCTTGCTTATGTCTTCGACATAGTATGCAGGCTCCAGGAAGACATGGCATGTAGTGGACACTCAGAAACTGATTGGACTGTTGAGTGATCCTCAGACCATGTCTAGTCTCAACTCTGTCTCTAGCTATTTCATATACTGTCCTTAACTGCTTAGACTATAAAATTATGTTGAGTTAGAAGATCCCTTAATGGGAGCCCAATAGCAAAACAAGGAAAGAAGAAGATTTTTCTGCCTGCTTTTTGTCTTGTGTGATCTTTAAGGGAAAGTGAGAAACCAGGGTCACATTCTCAAAATGTCTATTGACCCTTTTATACAATGCCAGCCTCAGGAAGAGCTGAATCCTTTGTTCCTATTGTGGCTCAAGTTTGAGGAGGTTCATGCCCATGCCCGTGCACGCAGAAAAACAGAAGTGCACAAGAGCTTGTGTGCGCATGCACACACATTAAAGTAAGAAAGTTTCGCAACTCTCCCAGGGAGCTCCTAGGATAGCCTAAGACTTTCCAGTTCTGCAGACATTTACTTGATCTTATAAGTAGTCAAGGGACTGTTCCATATCCAGAAGTCTCCTAATTATAGTCCCTTTTTCTTCCCAGGTATCCTAGGAAGGAACCCCATGGGGACCCTGAGAGGCTTCACACCTGTTTCCCACCTATGCCCTGAGAGGTTTCACACCTCCTGTTTCCCACACTAAGCCTTTTGCTGATCCTCCACAGTGGCCAGTGGCAAAACTTCCCCAATTATGCGCATTTCCTGCTGGGAATGTCAATCTCTGGCCCTTTCTATGTGCAGGGTCTCATCTAGACCCTGGATGAGCTGTAATACTGAACAAGACATTCTCCCTGCCCTCCGGGCGCTTACAGGCTACTGCTAATGCCTGAAGAACTAATTAACTTCTAAGGGAAAGTGAGAGCTTTTCAGTTGCCCCATTTTGTTCACATTTAGGTTAGACAAAGCCACCCCTAGCCACCCCAGTCACTTTTTGGTCTTTGTAAATGACTACCAAGGAGAAACCACTGCCAAATCAATACATTCTAATTGGAAGTGTTTATGAAACCCAGGAGAGTTCCCTAAATGTATTAATTGCTTCCTGAGGAAATATAAAACTCACAGTTACTAAAGCCATGGAAATGAATGCAAAGACAGCTCCAAAGGATGGCTTGGTAAACTGTTGCTAAACACATGAAAATAAACCAATTGACCTTTAAAAGTTTTTTTTTCCTCAAAAAGAAAAAAAAAAAACCAAAAAACGAAAGCCTGAACGAGCCACATGGAGTTGTTTGCCTTGAGACTAACCCACTTAAGGAAGTGTTGTGACTTACCTGAAAGAGATTAAGGCAATGGTATCATTAGTTGTAGAAAAGTTCCTTTGACAAAGGAGCTGGCTTAAATGTTAGTTGTGAGTTACCCTCCCCTTCCTCCTACACCTACAATACTTTAGCACAGGTTCAAAAAAAAAAAACTCTATTCATTTTCTTTAATTTAGACCTTAAAAAGTGGTCTGAAGCGAAAATAGCAATTATCTATATCACAATTCTTTTCCCTATAAAGTTTTCAGCGAATTGCATCAGAGAATGTGCTGAAGGACAAGCTCCCTCTAAACAGTGCATCTGCACAGCTGGAAGACTCAAAATTTCCCCATGGAAAGAACCTCCTTGTCGCATGACCATTTATTCAGTTGACATGTCTGGGTAGCTGCCGTGCAGCTACTACTGCGTTGAGCAGGAGAAAATGAAGACAGAAAGTCCCAATCCCCGGCCTCAGGAAAACACTCAAGCTTGAGGGAGCATGGTAAGATCTACTTTATAAACAGCAGGCACACTGGTAAGCAGAGACTCAAGAGAGAGGAGGACACTGAGTCCAACACCAAGAAGAAAACACTTCAGCTGAGTGTTGACAGATGAGTAAAGCTTTGTCAAGCAGCACATCAATTCTAAAAGGACTATCATGGAGCAAGGGACATAACGCACTGGGGGCAAAAGTGTCAGGGTCAGAGAGCCAGGAGCTGAGAGCAGACCCTACCGAGTTGGGAATCAGCAAAGTGCACAGCTAGGTGACTAAATGTGTGTGTGTGTGTGTGTGTGTGTGTGTGTGTGCATGCATGTGCGTGTGTGCGTGTGTACCTGAGCACTGCTGAGGTGCCAGGCACAACAACACAAGTTTCACAGGAATTATTTTATTTTGATCCTTTCAACATCCACTGGAGAGAGCACTATTATCCCAACTTGGCAGATGAGGAGAGAAACTCCCAGAGGGCAAGGTAGACGTCAGGATCTGAGAGAAGGGCAGTGACCTCGGAGGCAGCATTCTTTCTCTGGAGCCCACAAGCTTATCCGCAGCTCAAGTTATGAAGACTCTGGCATTCTGATCTTGCAGGACTTGCTAAGGGATCTGTAGATAGCGAGAAGCCACCGTTAGCTAGGACACATGGGAATGGCGTCATTGTGCCTACGCCATAAATCTAGTAATCTAGAAGGTGGTCTCTTGATTTCGCCTGTCTGTGTGTGTCAGGGGAGGAAGGAGTGGGAGGAAGTTGGGACGCATCGTCTCAACCACAGAAGAAAACACATTTCTCAGGAAAATGAAAACGGTGTGACGTTGGCGGTTGGCTAACGCCCAGTATGCAGGGGCTGAAGAAAGAAAATACTGAGAAACGCTGATGCACGCACACTGACTGCATGCAGGAGCTGAAGGCTGGGAAGAGTCAGTCATTAGGAAGACAATGTTTCTCCACTCCTTAAACATAAAGACATCAACTAGTAGGACACTCCTGGCCTTTCTTCGGCGCCATCACCTTTAAGCCATGCATAGCGTTTTCTCTGATGGTAGCTTTGGAAGCAGAAACGATATCCCTCTTCTCTGCCTTGGGGGGCAAATCATCCTGAAGAAGCACGTTCTCTGCTCTGCATTCCCATGAGCAAGGAGCCAACCTAGCTAGTCTATAGAAAATTACCTCAGTGGCCCCAACTTATGCATGAGCAAACATACTGAGGAAGAAGGCAGTGGCAACTAATGGTGCATATGTCACAGCTTTGAGGTGGTGTCCCTTGTTTGAGCTTCCTGCATAGTGTAGATGGCTCATGGGACCAGTTTTGACTGTATGCTGTTGGCTTATAACCGCTAGCTCTAGGCAGACCTGGCTATATGTGGTTTTCCTCTAGATGATCCTTGCTGATCCTGGGGCTGTCCTAAAGCAGGTGCAGACCACTACCAAAGGTCCAAACCTGAGCAAAAGAGAGGGACAGGCAATAGACATGTGGCAGAGAAGGCGAGGTGGCCGAAACTTTAAACTGTCAAGCAATCAAACTCATAAATAACCAAGCTCCGTGTGGGTTCAGGTTTAAACTGTTAATGCCTCACAGGTGGGCAATGAACAGAAGGAAAAAAGGCATATTGGTTGTAAATGCAACAAAAAGATAGAAAAGAAAAATATCCCAGTAAGGGCCCAGGATGGTTAATGTGTCCACAGGAGGAGACAGGGGTATAGGTGAAGTCTTCTCCCAGTCTCCTCAGCTGCTGCTATTGTCCTCCCGGTGGGAGTGCATTTGAAGGCACACATTACGTCAGACAGCTGACAGCAGATGTTTAGAGAAGCTAAACTTTTTCTCTCTGGACCCTCTTCCCAGATACCACAGTATTTGGACTCCAGTCTGTGTCGGTTGTAAGCAAGACTAGGGGCAGTACTCGAAAGTTGGGACCTGTTTCCTAACTAAAAATGTTGACCGTCCTGTTCTTTCATTAATTTCCTTAGAAGAGGCTCATAGAGACTGGGGCTCCAACTAAGTCAAATTTCAAGGCTCAGACAAACTTCCCACTTCTGCGTAGATCCTAACTGGGCTCCAAGCCCTGTAACCCACCCCACCCCGCCATGTCTACCTAGAATCAAGAACTTAGCACACTAAGATGAATTCAATACTCCACTGAGGAAAATGAATTATAGATTTTATTTTTCGTGCTGTTAAATCACCACAGTAAGAAAATACAGGAAGGGACTTCTGTTCTAGATTTTATTACCTATAGGTTTTACTTTCTCTCTATAATAGCAGTTCTCAACCCGTGGGTCTCAACTGCTTTGAGAGTGGAAGGGCCCTTTCACAGGGGTCATCTAAGATGATCAGAAAACATAGATATTTGCATTACAATACATAACAGGGGAAAGGTACAGTTATAAAATAACAATGAAAATAACTTTGTGGTTGGGGGGTCACCTCAACGTGAGGAACTGTATTAAAGGGTTGTGGTACTAGGAAATTAGAGAGCCACTGGTCTAGAATATGTGCTGAGGATTGAAAGACAGGCCATATATGTCTTCATAGCATTGGGATTTGGATTTTGGAGCATCATGGTCAAAATGGCATTTAACTTCATGGGACATGTGTAATGGGATGTCATTTCATGCAATGAAAACAGAACAAAGAGGAGTGGCCAAGATCTTAGGAGGTGGTCATACATGCCTAATCTGTTTCAGAACCTTTCCTTCAAAAATCTTTCCTGTGCACACATGGCTCTGAAAGGATAGCCCAAGAAGCCACGGAAGCAGGAAGGAAGTGCAATGATCCCACAGCTGCTCCTGTTTCCTGATGCAGGACAGCCTTGATCTCATCGCCCAAATGATCCCAACTAAGAAGTGGCAAAAAGATGGAACCTAACCAGAAATGAATGTGCCCTCTGTATTCCAGATCTTTTCCTTCAAGCCAAGGGCCACGAATCAGGTTGGCATCCCTGGCTTGCCCCATCTCTCGACCCTTTGAGTCTGAGTTCTACCCTAGCAAACACTAGCATCCCACACGGGTAGGGATCAGCATCCATGTCTTTCAAAAATCATCCAGGTGACTCTAATGTGTGGGCAGGGCTAAAAAAACCAATGAGATAAATGACTTCCGTAGGTACCTTCTAACCCTTTCCAAAAAAATACACTGCATTCTTACCAGGAGCTAGAGGAAATAAGTTGGAAGCCCTTGGGCATCCTTTCCAGCAGCCCTGAGATTCAGATGCCCCGTGTGCAATCAGCCTTCTAATGGGGGAAAAAACCCTACATGGTCTTCACTTGTTGGTCCCAAAGCTTGCCTCTTAGGTCTCCCCCACTGGGCCACAGCCACACAATCAATGGTGGAACTGTTCTTTACTGTAACTTGAGAGGGAAATAATGAGAGCCAATCCAGCTGCACCACAGCCTAATCACAGGGACTGATATTTCTGGGGCCATGTTAATCAAGCCTTTGTGTAGACAGACCCTTAAGGTCAAGCCGATTCCAGAATGACTCTGCCTCCGCGGCTGGAATCTTTTATTAAACGGAAATTCTCCATTCAGCCTTCGCTCTTCCCCTAAGTGCAAAATCTCTCCTAATGGTAGCATCTGTTGCCTGCACCAAACAGAGTTGATTACAGATGCTCTGAAAGGAATTTAAGTCCTTTCTCGTGCTTACCGGGGAGTGTGACAGGAAGCAATAGCTCTTATGATTAAAGGACGAATCTCTGGACAAACAGTGAATGCAATAATAAGGTAAAAGATGCATCATTGTATAAAATATTAATATTTGTTGATTTTTTTTAACCTCTTTCTTTGGTACTAAATACAGCCAATAACCATACAAGGGCTGTCTCTTGTAGCCTCAGAGCAGGTGTGCAGGTAACTGGTTACCAAGCAACGTGCTGGCTGGGGATTAGAAAACACAGTTGCTTGAGCCTAACTCTGAATAACACAACCTTGTTAAGTGACGCATTTTTCATTATCCCAGTATCACACCAAGCTCTCCAAATCTTGGGAGCACATTCCTATTAAGAAGCTTGAAGAGATCTCCCCATCAGATATTTCTTTTTTTATTAAAAAACAATGAAAAGAACAGATTCATTATATCTTATCCATCAAAGTTGTTATCTACCCAAACATCTGTTCAGCTTTTGTTGTCGTGTTTAGAAAGAATAATTATCCAACAGACCTTATCAGAAATGAATTCCAACGTGCAAGTGAACTTTACTAATGACTTGCCTTTATAACTCCTCAAGGAAAAAGTTACCTGGGCCCATAATCCTGTTTATTCTTTCAAAATGAAAAGGTCTTTGGTGGTTATTTCAGAAGGTTGTTTTTTTTTTTTTTAAAGTAGCTCTCAAAAGCCTTCTGATCCTTAATAAATATGATCAAAATAAATTTAAAGTGCTTGGAGCTCCTCAGTCCCTAAGTACAGAAAATGCCTCTTTTGTTTACCTTTATCTTCTAAATTTAAATATTACCCAGCATTAAGAACTCCAATCACAACTAAGAAGGTCTTGATCAAGGAAAGTTCTCTGACACTTAGAGTGATCTCAGTTTTCCTTTTCTTTTACAGTTATAATTGAATATGTATATGGAGGAAGGATAGGACACAGGAAAGAAAAGAGAGACCTCTGTAGGTAGGAAGGAACAGAGGAGTGGTTGGTTCAGAAGGGACCCAATTCCTCCTTTACTTACAAACTCTGTTTATATCACCTTTCTTTGTACCCTACAAAAGGGCTTGGGTTTTTGTTTTTGTTTTTGTTTTTGTTTTTGCTTTTTGGTTTACTTTGGTTTTTTGAATCAGGGTTTCCCTGTGTAACCCTGGCTCTCCTGGAACTCACGCTGCAGCCCAGGCTGACCTTGAACTCACGGAGATCCACTTGCTTCTACCTCTCAAGTGCTGGGATCAAAGGTGTGTGTGCCACCACTGCCAGTGGGCTTGGTATTCTTTTTTTTTTTTTTTTCACTCACATTACACCCTGATTGTAATTCCCCACCGCCGTCTGACCGACCACAGCCCATCAGCTGTCATCTGGAAAGTCTGTGTCCCCTTCCTCTGCGATCCCATAGGGCCTTTCTACGAAGGGGCAGTGATCAAATCACGACAGTCCTCCACCTGGTATTCCTAAAACGGCCTTGCGATTAAGTTTTTTCCCACCTTGGAGAAGGGACTCCCACGTGGAAATGGTAGTAAATTGACACTCAGGGAGGACACAAGCTATCACTCGCTCTTCACCTAAGGCTTCCTATCCACGGTATATATTCATCTCGGCACAAATATTAGCAAGTGTGCTTTTTTCTAAACCTCAGAATGCAACGACGTTTTGTCTTAATTAGTAGAGAAAGGAATACTCATGCACGGTCCTCCATGCTCGGCAGGGAGCGAGAGCATGTTTCACACAGCCTTGCGGGGAGCGGGCGGGCGGGGGGGGGGGGGGGGGGGGTCCGCGCAAGGCTGCAGACAATCGTCTTCCCCGGAGAGCGAACACAGCGGTGGGAACTCGCCTCTGACCCGGTGGCTTAGTGAAGCTCCAACTGGCGATTTTATAAAACCTCCAACGGCTTTGTGTGCCAATGTCTATAATTTATGATTCAGCACCTCCGAGTTCGTCTATAGAACCCTTGGCCGCAACGGAACACTGTGGTGTGGCTGAGTTGGCAACCACACACTTCTGGGGGACCGAACTGTGAAAATTCTTCCCTCTGATGGCCTCTCCTCTCAAGAAGGAAACACAACAGTTCTCCATTTTGGGGCTAGGAAGGGAGCCCATCAAAATATCCTGAAGGGAAATGAGTACATCTTACTTAAATAAAGCCGGTAATTTTTATATAATACTTCTACCTAAATTAAATATCTGGACTCTTATTTCTCCAAAAATGAAATGGCTGCATTTATTTTTCAAAGTGCGGCTGGCCACAGGTTCTGCATTTTTCTATTGTAGTTCAGGTCCCACCCCCAACATCTATCTCCACGTGGAATCCACCTTGCTGTTTCTAAGTAAGACCCAGACTCCAATGTTGTAATGCAAAAAGGCATTCTGGGAGTTGGTAAGTCAGCTAAATTGTTTTAAGAGAGGGGAAATATAAGCTACCTGGTGTGTTCACTTTTCATTTCGTTCTAAGACAGTTTCTCTAAAATGAGAAAGATCTTCTTGTCAACCACTCTTTCCTGCCTCAGGCATCTCAAGTACCAAATCTAGGTGCAAAGTCTTCTTACAACTTTTAGCTAGAGTATATCGAAATGATAATTTTCTCAACAGTATCATTTCCACCAAAATCCCACTTGAAAGACATTCATAACAAGGAACCAGAACTCTGAAGTTTCATTGACTCAAAATACAGATAGACTGCCCTTATGTTCCTACCCCTCACAAAAATACCCTATTATAATTATTTAATAAATAGCCATTAACAATACAGCATTATCTAGGTAGACGTTTTAGCTGGAATTTTATTTAAGAGTGGCTTCCATTTGGTTGTGTTATTTTTTTTGACAAAGATTTTATTCTGAAATTTTTTTCATAAACTTGTTTCCATTCTCAGAATCAGATAAAAAAATGGAGAAAAGAGTATCTATAAGTCTGTTTATTCTCGCAATCCTGTCACAGGGAACAACTTTTGGCTAATCACTAAACTTGTAAACTAGCAGAATATTGCCTAGCCTTCTTTCCTCCTTGTAGTGGGCTGTCTACAAACACAGACATAGACATAGACACACATGTAGATGAAGATGTACATACAGCTATGGATTCAGAGATAGATGCAGTGCATTTTTGCTTAACTGTAAAAGGCATCTAAACTGAGATGGAAAAATCAGTCAAACTTTACATCAACTTCAAATCAACAACGAAAAATGTACACTATGGGGGTCATACTTTCTTTTTTTCTTTCTTTCTTTCTTTCTTTCGAAACTGGGTTTCTCTGTGTAGGCAGAGCGGAGGTTTGTCTGTGTAGCCTTGGCTGTCTTGGACTCCCTTTGTAGACCAGGCTAGCCTTGAACTCACAGGGGTCCTCTTGCCTCTGCCTCCCTGAGTGCTGGGAATAAAGGGCACACCACGGCACCCGGCTCACACTCGCTCGTTCCGTCCACTATTCTTACTGCCCGGTGCTCTGCTCTGTTGATGCCACCGCAGGCTTCCAAGAGCTGGGCCATGGCAACGTGTTTGCTTCACTCAGCCACAACACTGCAGAGGGTTGCCTGGACCCTGAATTTTCGCCAAGCCCTAGACCCTTCTCCTGTACAACACTTTCACCTTCCAAAACTAAACACAGTCTCAACATCACTCGGAGCCAGCAGACACCTTAATAATTACCTTCTCCGTTTACTTCATCTCTTTATGCTTCCTGAATCTTTTCAGAAACAGGGCAGGCCGGGGATTATTACTGAGAGAACATCCATTAGAATGTCTACCATGCCCACCTTTCAGATGTCAGCTCCGTGATTCACTACCTTCTGTCAGTTCACCTGTGCACTTCAACATGTTAACGAAGTCTTAGCAAAATTTCCTAGAAGTTGTTGAGAAACAGAAGTTTTTGAGACAAGGGGGATTCGGCTCAATTAGTACAGACGAGACTTGATAGGCTGAGGTTAGATGTTAGGGGAGGAGGGCTCCCCTTTCTGAAGACTAAGGGAGGGAGGGGGAGGGATGAGGAAGGGAAGGAGGGAGGGGAGATTGGGACTTGATGAGGGAGGAGGCTACAACCAGGATGGGAAGAATTCAAACTGCAAAACAAGCAAGTGACTTATATTACTAATCCCACTACATGAGAATAGCTCTGAGACTGGCTGAGATATGAATGTCTATTCATAGACAATTCTTCTTATTGGCTACAGAATCCCTGTGGATTATTATTAGATGCCATTCTTTGTAGGGCATGAATGAAGATTCACAGATGTCTTTCTTCTGCTCATACAAAGAGCAGAGAACCAGCCTTAATTGGTCTGTGCGTCATGCACACCTCATATATTTATAATTTTAGGACTGTATAATGCTTGTGAGAAAGTATATGTTTTCAAAACAAATAAATCAGACACTGATGCTGGCTTATGCCTGACAGGATTCATTCCTCTCAGCATGCTGGACACTGGCATCCTGCATCCTTCATGCTCCAGCACCAAGTGCTTCAGTTGCTATTCCTTATCAGACCAGGACAGCTTTGAAGACAGCTTTCAACACCAATTGATCCAGCAATTCAAACTGTCCCACATAGGACTTTAATTAAGCCTGGGACTCTTCAAAATTTAGAAACTGAACCAAAAATGCTATTCCTGACATGTTTAGCCATTTCCCCCAATTTTATTTGGGCCCCTACAAAGATGTTATTTGTCCCAAATCAGCTGGAGGAAACCTTGAGAGAATGACACCCTATTTCCCTGAAGGGGGGTTGGGTAAGTTTTTGTTGCTTTCTTGGGTGATAGATGTATATTTTCATTGGGAGTTGGTTATAGGTTATCATTGGTCTTATTCAGAAAGAAAAGAAGGTTGGACTCAAGGATCTCTCTCTTTTCCTTTATCTTTCTTTCTTAGGTTTGGAGAAAAGAAAGAAGGTTGAAAAGAAAGAAGGAGGAAAATAGAAATATATAGCGATAATAGGACAAAAAGTAGATTTTTTTAATGCATCCCAATGGCTATGAGGCATATTAAAAGACACTAATTGTTATTAATCATCAGTGAAAATAAAGCCACTAGAAGATTCTTATTTATATATAAAAAAGTAGATTTTTGAATCTACTCAACTTAATGCCTTAATTGTTACTCACAAAGTTATTTTTAAGTCACTGGTATAGACTTTTGCATATTGATTAAGTTTAATTTTGATACACTGGTATAGAATTCAAATTTAAGATTATTCTTCATACACATTATATATATATATATTTCTACTCTAATATGAAGTATTGAACCCATACAACTCAACTATAATACAAGGTTTACTTCCAATGGGGAAAAAAAAGAATTGGAAGGGAGCCAGGCATGGTGGTGCAAGCCTTTAATCCCAGCACTCTGGAGGCAGAGGCAGGTGGAAGTTCGAGGCCAGCCTGGTCTACAAAGAGAGTTCTAGGGCAGCCAGGGCTATTACACAGAGAAACCCTGTCTCAGAAAACCAAAAAAGAGAAAAGAAAGAAAGAGAGAGAGAGAGAGAGAGAGAGAGAGAGAGAGAGAGAGAGAGAGAGAACAAGCCAGAAAGACAATGTTTGGCTAAAGCCACAGCATGAAGACCTTCTGTAGAGACAGGAGCTCCCCTTGCCACTCTTTATCCAATCAGGTCGGCAAGACTTAGGTGCCAACTTCCTCCCTGACTACTGAGAAAGGAGCATAGGCCCACTGAGATCAACGGTATCGCATTCTCAATTGCATCTTTACGCTGACATTGAAAATACTCTTCCAAGTCTTAGAATAGCCTTCCCGTCACGGGCTTCATCTGCGGGTACTGATGATATGTGTAAGAAAGAATCCGCCGATGTGCTTCAAGTGCATTCTTGTACCCGGTGCAGTTTCTCCTAATTTCTCCTCCCCGTCTTACTCTCTCTTGTCCATGAGATATACAAAAACCAAAACTGCCAAGTAGCACGTTTCCAGGAGAGAATGCTCTGGTGAAATTCTGGGATTTGGTTTTTGGTTTAATTTCCAAGCCCCTGCGCTTTCAATGGTATCCCGGAGGCTGGTGTGCTATAGATTTCCCCATGAGCCGAGGAAATTGCATTTGGCATTGAATAGCGTCATCCGATTCTTACCTCTGAAAATAGTTTTGGCAGACCCTCAAGAAGCTGATTTGTACTGTGTTGCCTAACATTTATCTCTGTTTGATAACATTTCCAATATTTAAGCACACTGAAGAGTGTGCTGATCTGCCGACATTTAAATTCGCTTTTGCATGTCTTTCCTGGTGACGATTTTGGGTCATTTGATTTCAGAACACAGTCATGATGAGCTTTCCTCCATGTGCAAAGTGAGTGTCATATCACACACAGAAAAGGGCCAAGGATGAATGCTTTGAAGTTATATATGTTTCAGAAAGGAGTACAGCTCACTCCTAAATTGGCATCACTTAGGGAGTTTGTTAAAATGCAGAATTTTGAACCCCATCCCAGAAATACTGATCTTGGATATGGGATCATATCTTATACTTTGTTTTGTGTGTGTGTCTATGTGTGTCTGTGTGTGTCTGTGCGTCTGTGTGTGTGTTCTGTGTGTGACACACATATGTGTATGCGCATGCGTGAGAGTACACATGCCTATAAGTGCATGTGTACAAGCCAGAAGTCATTGTTAAGTGTCTCCCTCTAACATTCCTCACCATAGTACGTGACACTGTCTCCCTGTGAACTTGGAGCTTGCTTTTTAAGCTACACTTGCCTGTCTTTACCTAGCACGACAGGGCAAGTCTGTGCAGAAGTTCCTCCATCTTGAATTCTTGCTGAGGCCATTTCAGATTTAACTAGGATTTGATCTCCTTGATGGACAATCCCTTGGGAAAGTATTAAATTCTCTTCTAGGAACCCAAGGTCAAGATAACTCAGCTAACTTAGTCACACTGCCACTGCCACATAGGATGGCAAGACATGGTTTGTGTCTTGAAAACCCCATGCTATGGACACTCTGAGCTCCACTTAGGACCCAGATACCTGAGTGTAGTTCCAGCTGGCCAGAATAAAGACTTCCAGTTGGCTATACACTGTGCCTAAGTGGTCATGTCTGATGGGCTCTTGCAGTGACACTAGTGTTGGATTGTAGATGCAAACCACCATGCCTGGCTTTTTTGAGAGTTCTGGGGGTTTGAACTCAAGCCCTTATGCTTGCACTTTTATCCACTGAACCATCACCCCAGTGGATCTTCTACATTTTAAAAAACATTCTAAAAAAAAAAACCCAAAAAACAAGAAATTAAAAAAAACCCTAAAGAACAACAACAACAAAAAACAACAACAACAAAAACTTTTTGAAAGGTAACCACCCAAACTATGGAAGTATTCTTGCCCTACGAATTCTAAAGTTACTGGTCTTAGATTTGTGAGTAGACATAATGAAATTCACTAGGGTTTCTCTGAACAAACACACTGAATTCTCTTTGGAGGAAAGTACCTCTGGGTGACACACTGTTGATGTAAACAATGACAGTCAGGTCACGCCACCAGTACCATTGGGGCAGAACAGCAGTGAGCATCGTACATAAAGCCTAACACGTCTTCTGACCTGAGGCAACGGCCCCCTGTCCTCATTGGCCCCCTGCTGTAGTTTTATCTCTCCCCTCTCATCTGAGTTGGCTGTGCCTCAGACCCAGACAAGATCTAGACAAACTTTACTGAAACTACCAAAACCATGAGCCAAATAAACTTTTCCTCCTCTGAATTATTTTCCCCAGGCATTTGTCATGGTGACAAATGTCTAAGTAATATTTTCACTTTTGGCATAATGAACCCTCCTCACAGGACTGACATACTCTCTCAGGGATTGTCTACAACGTCTAGGCTGATACCATTCCCATGTGAGTAGAGTGAGGTGTTCTTATTTTTGGCTGCACATTAGAATTACTTAAGTAATTTTTGATATATGTATGTACACATGCACACAAACATGCACACATGCATATGTGTATGTGTGCATGCGCGCACATACACACACACACACACACACACACACACACACACACACACCTCCAGTTCTCTGGTGGCTACTGCTTATGTGTTACATTTTTTTCCATATCACTTTTAATCTTCTTGTGTGTTTTTAAAAGACTCTTCATATGTTGTTAGTGCATCGTGTTTGGTTTGTTTATTTGTCTGTTTGTTTGTTTGTTTGTTTTTACTCCAATCATATCAATGGAATTGTTATTGTGGCTAAATGTGTCTGTTTTTTCCATTTAATGTGATGGTCATAGTTGCCATTTGATTTCCTATGTCAAAATTTTGGTATAGCCATTAATACAAATAAATTCTCTTGTTTTCAACATCCCTCATCAACTTTTATAGCGATTTCCTCATTTACTTAGTTGTTCTGTATTAAATATTTTATTATCTAATTACAACTCCTCTGGTATATTTTTACTTATTTTATCTGTGGTTGTTCTGTGGGCTTACAATATATATCTCTGTTTTACTAGAATCTTCCTTGGGTTAATATTGACTTAATTTAAGTTACATGTCAGCCTAGTTTTAAAATAATTCTCTTTTCTTTGCCCTATTTTACTACTGTCAGATATATAAGTAGGTAGATAGATAGATAGATAAATAGATGAGATAAATACATGACAGAGATAGATGATAAATAAATGGTAGAGAGATAGATGATAGATATATCGATAGATGAGATAGATAGATGATAGATAAACAGATGGTAGAGATAGATATATCACAGATCAATAGATAGATATAGATAATAGAACATAGCTAGGTTAGATAGACAGATAGATGAT
This sequence comes from Acomys minous, assembly GCF_964271855.1. NCBI lineage: Eukaryota > Metazoa > Chordata > Mammalia > Rodentia > Muridae > Acomys > Acomys minous. The sequence goes on from NC_140490.1 coordinate 95,561,892, forward strand.
AGATAGATATGATATCATAGGTAGAACACAGATGAATAAATAGATAAATAATAAAAATGGTAGAGGATGATAGACAGATTATTGATAGTTACCTGGTTCTAACTTTTAGCTTTGATGCTAATGAAACTAAGTCATAAGATCTTAGGGCTTTAAACGAAATAGACAAAGTGCAGCAGTTAAAGACTGCCTTCTAATCCTTTAATGCAAATAACATCCACTAATTGGGTGAAGAAGGGAACTGAGACCAGGATATCATATACCTTCTCAATGGAAAACAAAGTGATGTTGTAAGGGTTTTACTGTTTAACACGAACCTGGAATTAAGGCAAAAAAAAAAAATAGGTACTATAATAACCTATGCACTATCTTGGGAAAATAACAAAACAAGAGCATAAGTCTCATTTTTGTGAAAACCATTCAGATGAGGAAAGAGGAACTGGAGACACTGGGATGAATTCTGCTCCTCACAGTCATGAACATTTAAGAATCTAAGGCAATCAAAGCCTCACCATCATCTCTGTGTGACTTCTAAGGCCACTCTGGAAACCAGTGTCTGACCAGCAAATGAGAGGAGAGTGCATGAGAAGAGTTTAAATGCCAGCTCCTGGTCCACTATGAAAAGGACCACACGGCCCCGCTTACGAGTAGAAGATGTAGGACGAGACCTTATGCAATGTATCCTGCAATAAAACGGCTGCTTTTCAACCAGAGGTGTTTCCTGTAAGAAAAGCTCAGTTCACATGGACAGTGTTCCATTCCTGCCGCCATTGTAAACAACTTCCAATGATCAAGGATGGGTGCCGCAGTGCAGGCATATCTGTTACTTATTGATTTTTGTCTATGTTTAGTTTTGACTGTCCTTTGTAGAAATAATGGCATGTTTCCTTGTCCATGTAGCTTTGTAAGGATGAAATCAAGCATAGCATAGGAGCCAGGATTGCTTGATCAGCATGCTCCACACCTAACCTCTGCTTGATACAGAGGTAGGCAATGACCAGAGGACCAGAAAAAAGTGGATCCAGCTATGCATGATACCCTAGACAAAAGTTCACATTTTCTTAAATAAACTTGAGTTGGATTTTTGTTAACTTACAGTTGAGACCTTTTATGAATGTAGGTAGAAAATATTAATTCTTTTCAGAGAGTGGCCAAGTATTATTGTGGAATTAGAGAATATGGGGGCCGGAATGCTAAATGACAGAGCTGAAAACAGGAACACAAAATTATTTAAAATCCAGGCTAAGGACTTAGGATTTCAGGAAAGCCTGTTAGACAAGGGCACAGTGAGGTGGGGTAGCTCATCTCAGGCCACCAAGTAGTTGGTATTAAAACCAAGCTTAAACACTGGGCTTCTGATCCCAGAGCTACACTGCCTAATGTGGTGGCTAGTGACCACATGTGACCATTTAAGCTTAATTGAAATAAAATGAAATTAAAAGTGAAGTTTCTTAAGAAAATAGGCAAATTCAAGTTCTCGGTGGCTATGACTAGCTTCTGGCTACAGTACTCAATGCTGAAAATAGTGACAATTTCTGTTACCAAAGAACATTCCATTGGACATAGCTTTCTTAGGATTTCCTTCCTTCCTTTCTTTCTTCCTTCCTTCCTTCCTTCCTTTCTTCTTTCTCTTTCTTCCTTCCTTCTCTTTCTTCCTTCTTTCTTTTCTTTCTTCTTCCTTCCTTTTTTCCTTCCTTCCTTTCTTTCTTGCTTCCTTTCTTTTCTTTCTTTCTTTCTTTCTTTCTTTCTTTCTTTCTTTCTCACTTGGCAGCAAAGGTAACCTATATGACTATCTATGTGAGTTACTCAACTATAGTTGGGCTGGAATCTCTACTTTAAAAACCAGTTTCAAATCTGCATATTTAAAAAACAAAGCAACCACCCCACAATCCCTGACTTGTACACTTATAAAAAGCATATGTGCAAGTCTCCAACGAGCTTCTACTGAGTACAATTATAAACAAAAAGAAACTTGATAGACATTGCAGAAGAAAACATAGCAAAAAATGTAAGAGATTGAGTCGTGCCTCACTTTCCGGCAATTATAGAATGACTCTATTGCCCCAATGCATAAAAGAGTCAGTGACAGCAAAGCATTTCTCTTCCTCTTAACCTTTCCTTGGTAAGGATAACCTGTGTTTTGCTCTGTGCCTTATGTCTTCAATTCTGTCTGAAGGTGGACTGTACTTTCCCCAAAAATTTCTCCTAGGGAACTTCTAGACTGTCCTCACTCTCATTTTACTCTCACAAGGCAATGAGGTTACACCAATCTGATTTCTGTTATTGTAATAGGTAACATGACCACGAGCAATCTGTGAGAGAGAGAAGTTCATCAGAGAGGAAAGCCAAGGCAGCAGCTCAAGTCAGGAGCCTGAAAGGAGGAAAGGGGAAGGCCGCTTACTACCTGCCTGCCTCCCTCACATTCAGCTACCTTTCTTATTAATATTTCAGGCCCACCTGCCTAAGGATGGTACCACCCACAGTGAACTGGATCCTCCTGCATCAATTAGAGATTAAAAAAAAAAAAAAAAAAGAGCCCCACAGACATGCCCACAGATCAATCTGGTGGATTCAATTCTTCCCAGAATGTATGTCTCCCCAGGTATATTAAGTTGACAATGAAGATTAGTCATCACAGGGATCACTTATGCAAATGAAGTACTGTATGAAGTACAGACGTGCGCACGTGCGCGCGCACACCCCACCAGCACCATGAATCCCGTACCAAGCAAGATAAAACAACATGCACAGAGCCAAGACTGTAGCTGGTTGAACACTTGCCTCGCTTGTCCAATGCCCTGAGTTCAATCCCCCAACACCATAAAATACCAATAATGAAAATATAGACGTGCTGAACAAATTACTGGCTCCTTCTTCCACGTTGTCTAACCATTTTTGACTTTGGTTTCTAGAACCATCATGTACTCTGACCTCCGGACTTCACTCAGCTCAACAACGTTTATCTCCATTCTTTCGCCAGCCCACAAGGCGTACTTCGACAGGAAACCTGTAGCCCTATAGCTAATATCCATATTTAAGTTGATATCCAAGGTTCGAGATATCATAATTATGTTTTTTTTTTCTGCCTCCGCTGCTAGAAGAATGAGCAAGATTCCCACAGTGTTTGCCTATATGGCCAAGGGTTTTTTTTATACAATAATTCAGAGTTTTTATTCAGCTCTACATCTTAGCTAGGTCAGATTCTGGGATAATTGGCTGTAAGGTTATGTTGAACATAGCACGTTCAGTTTTATTCCCTGATTCCCTGACCCATAACCTGGACAATCAAGGCATATAATCACATATGTGTGTGTTATCATGCCCCAGGTAAACACTTGCCACTGGTAGGGTCCAAGGCTTTCTTTTATGGGCTCTTCTCCTTTGCAGGTTTTGAGAGATTGAAAACCAAGGTTGCCTCATTTCTGTTAATTATCGCATAGTTGGTTTAATTACTGTCTTAGTCACAAAAGGCAGTGGAAGGTGCGTTTCTGGCAATGGTATCTCTGCAAGAACATTATTGTGCATGTAATGTTCTCCCACTTCCTTCTCCCTGTAAACATCTCTGGGGCCCAGAAAGGCCTTCTGACTTATCATCCAGCCAATTCTGAACCCCTTTCCCATGACAGTTAATGATCCCCATCTCCAGAGTCCAAACCCAGCAAGCAGATCCACACAAACATAAAACAAATGACAAGCAAACAGCCCTAAGAAAAGGGTCCTTCAGCTAAAGGAGAATTATCTGGTGACCCTCCAGGCAGTGGACAGAGAAGACCACCTGCTGGTGCCCAATGCTCCTTGAGCATCCTGGGTTCCTATTGTCTGAAGAACGGAGGGCATTCAACAGTTTCCTTTGTCATTTGAGCATCCTCAGCTGAGTCTCCATTCTTCTATGGGGCAGCCATCGACCCTCTCTAACATCCACTCTTGTGCTCACATGCTCCATTTTTCCCCTTTGTATTCAGAGCTTATCTGTCCTCACTCTCTCTATCCCAGTGGTGAATGACAGGTTCACTCACTGAGCCATGATCCTGATGGTTATTCACCACTACCTGTGGTGTCCATTTCTAAATGTCTGTCTATTTCCTTTAAATGGAGGGATCCGGGTATCATTACCAAAGAAAGAAGTAATATAAATTCCGGACGACCTAGCAGGATGTGTTTGACAGGGGAGGAAGAAGAGTGTCAATCTGTTCATGTCTCAAATAATAGCCAGGATGCCTCTCACATGTGTAAGGGAAGTCCAGACAATGGAACACTGCCATTTTTTTTTTCATATACATCAAGATCAAATTCCCTTGCTTTGCCCAGTGTTGAGTTTTTATGAGGCACGGGACAGAGTGTGAACTAATCAAACCCTGGGAGGTGCTGACCAACATGCTATATAGGTGTTGGGAAGTTCAATTAAATTGCATAAAGACGCCCTTAGGGATTGTCGTGCAGCAGGAAAAAAAAAAAGACAGTGCACAAATTTGCGCTGATAACTAAGTGAGGGAACACTTGTGGAAGGGATGGAGCTTGGTGAGTAAACTACAGGAGAGGACACTCAAAGGGCTGGAGAGATGGTTTCGTTGGTAAAATGCTTGCTGCCCAAACATGAGGAATATAGTCCAATCCCTGGCATCCACTTAAAAAGCTAGATGCAGTGGCACATGCCTACCACCCTAGTGCTGGGGGTGAGGAGGTGAGGACAAAAGGATCTCTGAAGCTTCCTGACAGAAAGTCTAGCCAAGTCAGCAAGCTCTAAGTGGAGAGTGATGGAGGAACACTCATGAAGTTGATTTCTGGCCTCCACTTGGATACACATTGACTTGCACGTACACATGTGAACATACAAGCACATGTACACACATTGAGACCTTTCACGACAAGCTGAGCAGCCGTGCACATGTTCAGAAGCTAGGTTAATAGACTCCAAGAGAGATAGAAATCCAGAAGATTTAGCTGACTGAAATTCGAGCCCTGTCTCAAGAAGGGTGATGAAGTCAGGCAGGGGTCCATCTGAGTGTGCCAAATGGCCGCGTTGGACACAAGCACCACAGGAACAAAGCACCGAAGGAAACAACCGAGAGTTGCCTGGGCAAGTGCAAAGGGCTGAAGACAAAAGAATGCCTAAGGTATGATCCTGAGTGATGAAGCGTCAAGGATGCGAAGAGACAGCTGAGAATTTCTGCTCAGAGTGGCAGACAGGCATTAGATTCAGTCACCCCAGCCCCAAGAGTTGTGGGTGTGCTTCTATCTCAGATGGATAAATTAACAGGGACTCCATTAGGATTAAGCGGCAGAGGGACTTTTGTCAGGTCTGCACCAAGATGTACGGCTGAGAGATCACACCGCACAACAGATCTAATGCAACAGGTTTATTGCAGGGATTGGTAAAAGGCAGTCTTTGAATAGGGACATGCGAGAGAGACAGACAGACAGAAAGACTTTGAGACAGAATGACAGGGACAGCCATGCTGTCAAGAGGGACCTTTTAAAGTAGCATAAGAAACTGAAGCACTTGACCACGGTGGGTGATGACATAAACTGCTGGCAGAGCACCTGATTTATAACACACGGGCTACGTTTTTCTTTAATTATCTCCATAGTAACTATCTGTTTGATGATACGTTCATCTCTTCTATTGAAGGACCCATAACATCCATTTCCCCACCCAAGGTACCTAGGATGCGTTGAGACTAAGTCTATTGTTGAATATAATCAGTTAATGGAACATCATTAAATCCGAAAGAGATTTCGACAGAAAATGTTGTTCGGATGCATAACAGCCTCTTTTGGTCCCTTCATTGTCATTTCACTGCCCCTCCCCCCCCCCCCACCCTTTCTCTATCCCTTCACAGTTACCTCTACTCCTGACAGAGATGCGCTTGCCTGCTGCTCTGACCATCTGGCTCACTGTTTTTGAGAGTCAGAGATTCAATCAATTCTGGAAGGCTGCTTTTGTTGTTGTTGTTGTTATACTTTCAAAATTAGCACAGAGAGCCATGTACCAAAGCTGAGAAGAAATTGAGGAAACACTGTAGTAGGTGTTAGGGAACAATACTATTTTGGTATTGGAGCTTGGAAAATCTAAAGATACTGATTTTTCTGCCTTACGAGCATACCTTTTTCTTTCTTTCTTTCTTTCTTTCTTTCTTTCTTTTTTTTCTGACTATTTGTTACTTTTCTTGTTGGTGCAACTAAATAGCTAACAAGTAGACACTTGAAGAAGGAAGCACTTACTTGGCTTATGGTTAGAAGCTACAGCCCTTTGCTGTAGGGAAGGCATAGCAATGGGGAGATGAGGTGGCCTGTGACACTATGAGGTGGCCTGTGACACTATGAGGTGGCCTGTGACACTATGAGGTGGCCTGTGACACTATGAAGTGGCCGGTGGTGGTCAGGAAGCAGAGAGAGATAAATGCAAGTGCTCAGTCACCTTCATCCTTTCAGGGATGCGCACCCGGTTCGCAGGAGGCTGCCACCCACATTTCAGGGCAGGTGTTTCAGTTACTTTTCTGTGGCTGTGATAAAATGCCATGACCAAGGCAACTGATAAAAGAAAGCATTGAATTCGGCTTTCAGTTCCAGAGGGTTAGAGTCTGTGATGGCGGAGCAAAGACATGGCAGGCATGGCTGAGAGCTTGTATCTCAAACAGCAAACAGGATACAGAGAGCACACTGGAAATGACACAAATCTCTTGAAAATTCAAAGCCTGGCCCCAGTGACATACTTCTGGCCAGGCCACACCTCCGAATCCTCCCAAAACAGCCACCAAACTGCCGGCCAGGTATTCAAATGCCAGACACTTGACAGACATCTCATTCAAAGTGGGTCTTTTCTCTTCAGGCAAACTTCTGCCAGAGTGCTCTCACAGAGGTGTGTCTCCTAAAGAATTCCAAAGTCAGCAGGGCATGGTAGCTCATGCCTTTAAATCCCAGCACTTGGGAGTCACAGTGAGTCTGGGAAGGCCTTATTCGCATGAAGAGGAATTTCAGGTGCTTGCTGGATATGACCTTATAAGGAGAGAAGAAGTTTTACCTGTATCCTGGCCACCAGACTATAGACCATCTCAAGGGTGCCAGAGGTGGGGGCTGCAAGGCTACGCGCACTGGGACATGAAGGCCCGGAACAAGAAGGGGCTGTCCTATTCCTGCCAGGATCAAGATGAGATTGTTCAGGTTTGGACATGCCTCGGTCTCAGTCTTGCCCCAGGCCAGCTCACCACCACAGCCATGATGGCGGGATGTGTGCAATTATCTAGATTTGGCCATGAAATACTTGCTTTCATCATGGGTAATATTGGCTTCTTTTTGTTTTATGTTGCTTAAGTTGAATTTAAGTGTATCCAGTAGGTTATAATTGTCAACGTATTTTAATTGCTTTTATTTATTTCTATCTTATACGTGTGAGTGTTTTGCTCACATAAACCTAAGTACACTGTGGGTGCGTCTGGTGCTGTAAAGGTCAGAAGAGGGCACTGGATCCCTTGGAACTGGAGTAACAGAGGGTTGTAAGCTGCCGTGTGGGTGCTGGGAACCAAATTTGTGTGCTCTGCGAGAGCAGCAAGTGCTCTTAGCTGCTCGGCCATCTCTCCAAGCCCTCTAAATTGCTTTTCAGTTGAACGCTTCCTCTTTCTCAGACAATTCCACGCATGTCTATGCAGAAATTTTCCCCCATTACCTTTTCTCAATCCTCCTCTCCTACGCAGTCTTCCGTACAGCAGCCCTTCCCTTGATGCACGTATGTACGGACTGTGCTTATGATTATATACATGACCATTTACAAGGGAAGCTTATCCATGGTTCCACCCCTCACCCAGCACCCAGTAATTACTATAGAACCTCAGAGTGGGATGGGACCTCGTGAGGCCCTCACCAGCATGAATGGTTTCTAAAGAATGGTTTCTCCATGCCGGTGAATCTAATCTCTAGGCATCCCCTAGATGCCGTACATTATTTAAAAAAAGAAAAAAAGAAAAGAAAAAAAAAAAAGAAGCCATGTTTTGGATGAGAAAGATAGTGGAAAAAAATTCAAAGTCTTTTAAGACTTCAAGTAAAATAACTCACTAACCTTGGACAGGACAACTGTCATCACTAGGCAGCCCACTTCCACCCATGCACTGTGATATGCGCACACATTCAGACACACACAATACTCATACATTGTACGCACACATGTACACATGCACAGAAAAAAAGAGATTCAAGAGTCATTGGTATATTGATGATGATTGATTTAATCAAATGAATTAGAGCAATCAGGCAACAAAGTACAAAATGAGAAAAATGCCTTGCTTAGGATTGAAAGAATGCATGAATTTGATGGGTAGGCAGTAGGGTGGGGGGGGGGTGTCTCCTATAGAAAACCAAGAAAGGGTAGTTTCAGAGGTGTCATGACAACCACAAGAGGAAGTACCAAAGATGCCAAGATGGAGATCTTGAAAAGATAGTGGTAAGCAGCAGAAATCCCCAGGAAAGAAGGAGTAAACCAAGAAAGGGCTGTGCATTTGCTGATTAAAGGAGCTGGACACTCCCTGTTAGTGAGGTTTAGTACCACAGGGCAGAGTGAGCAGATGAGCATTAAAGTGAAGAAAATAGTTATTTGACTCTCATTAGGGAAGTTCGGAGACTGTGTGGCTAAAGACCGGAAGACAAAGAAGAGCTGCCAGGAAGAATGATAGGTTCTAAGGACCTGGTCTTTTCCATTGCCTGCAACTGGATAAGTGATGGCCATTTTTTATTCGCTGGCACACGAGTCTATCAACGGTTGACTTCAGTGGACTTAACTGCCCTGAGACCTGAAAGATCACGCTAAGAAGAAAATAACTGGGCATCCCAGGAGGTGGCAGGGAGGCAGCTAAGCCCAGCTCCCCTGTCTGGAGGGTTACGTCAGCCGGGTTTGTTGAGCCATTTCCTTAGCTGTGGAATGGGAAAATAATTCCCTTTTAATTGGATCCTGAAGCCATAAGGGCTTTTCAAACTACTCAGAACTCTACAGAGCTTCCGGACAATAACCTAGCTCAGAAGATTTCTCAGCCACTTCTCCCTACTCCCTAGATAGCTACTTTTCTCTTCTCATAAAATCTGCAACCCGAATGCTGAAGATGTAAAGTAAGTGTGTGTGTGTGTGTGTGTGTGTGTGTGTGTGTGTGTGTGTGTGTGTGTGTGTTTGTACTGGGTTTTGAACCCTGTACTATCTCCCGCCTTCAATGTGCCAAAGCCAAGTAGAAAACTGCCAAAGTGACCCAGGAGTTAGACCCCTCGTGCCATTGTAGCTTCTTCCTATTCATTTGTTCAACCAAAGAACATTCTAAAGCTAAATTCCTCCCTGCCTAGGCCACAGCCTCCAGTTGTATTGGATGTGTACAGGTTCATTTGCATTCTGTTCCTTTCCTCTTAAATCTCACCCTCTTCCAACTCAGTATCCTGCCCCCCCCAACCCCCCCACTCCCGCTCCCTCGCCTCAGGAGCCGTCCTTAGCAGCCATACATCGTCTTTTGGAAACAAACCCCAACTGTCGGCCGGAAATTTCCACTCGCATATGCAGCCACCTCACCTAGGCATCACAACTACAGTCAGCTTCATCAAGCACTGGCTGCTGCCCAGGGGCTCCTGTTCCCATCAGTTGATGTCATCTCCCTCCTCTCCCCTCCGCTGCCCCCCCCCATCCCCACCACCTTGGCTCAGGTCCTCAGCATCACCCCTGTGTCCTCTCTTTCTCCTTGATCTTCTGTCTCTGTTACCCAAGTCTGAAATTTTTCCACTGAGATGCCTGGCTCATCAGCGTCTTCTGGCTTCCAGATTTTACATACTTCCCATGTGTCCGCCACTGAGATTTGTGAACATCCTCCTGATAGCCCTTCCAGGTCAGTGATGAGAAAGTCATAGTCGGCTATGCAGAATGCAATGGACTGGGCATCCGTAGCCCCAGAACTCACAGTGTGAGACCCTGCGCCTCCAACACTGTGTCTATATTTGGAACTGGGCCTGTGATGCAGCGACAATAATTAAGTGAGGTGGCTTATCAGGGCAGGATCCTTAGCCAATAGAACTGATACCCTCATACAAAGAAAAAAAAAAAAAAAGGAAAGTGATTGGGGTGGCACGTGCCTGTCATCTCAGCACTTGGAAGACTGAAGCAGAGGGGGTACAAGTTCAAAGGTCAGCCTGGGTTATATAGCAAGACGCTATCTCAGAAACGTTTGGCAAGCGAAACAAGAAGAGCACCAGGATTTATTCTCTTCCGACCACCGAACAGGGAGGGAAGATGAGATGCGAACCAACAAGAGGCCCTCACCAGGAAACGAGTCAGCAGGCACCTAGACCTTGCATTTCTCAGCCCCTAGAGCTGAGGCTTTTATTAAGCTACCCAGATTTATGGCATCTTGTGATGACAGTCCAAGCATATGAAGACAAAGAATATGCCCAACACATCACTCAGGGATGGAGATAGGATTTAGACTACCGACTTCCCCTCTGCGGGCATGTCCTAAGCCACTGCTTGGAATCCATATGAGTCAGCATCTCAGGTCAAGTCTTCTTGGCTCCCTCCCAGCTCACCTGTGCACGTCAGGCTTGTTTTCCTCAAGCCCCACTTGGGGCAGATAAGCCCCTTGACCAAAGTTTTCTGTGGGTCCTCAGCGCCTGCGAGATGAGGCTTGACTTCCACAGGTGTCCAAGGTTACCTTAGTGACCCATCAGCCTTCCATCTCAACCTACCTCCACTCAGGGCGTATCCCAGAGTCCTGCAATTCCGCTCATCAGGGTGTGTCTGTGAGTTCCAATGGCGTGAGGTAGAGTGCAGAGAGACTTTCTCTGTGTGGCCAGCGTCTGGAAAACAGCAAATGCTCAATCAGTGGCTCTTGACTGACTGACTGACTGACTGACTGACTGACTGACTGACTGACTGACTTTTCACGTGGCTAAGCAGCATGCAGCACCAATCCATTCTCTCACCTGTGCTGCAGGAGCTACAGAGAGCCTAATTATCTGCCAGTATCATAGCTCGGCATTCACTGCCTTGTGCTGCCTCTGACTTCATGACAAAGGAACAAACTATGAACTTGTTTGAATCATGGGTATTTAGGTTTCTCTACCACAGCTGACATATACTGCAAATTCTATCGACAGAGAATGTGCAAGCCAAATGTGTTGATATAAATGTGTTTATGTGCTTATTTGCACATGTGTGTGTCCGGTTTATGAGTGTGTACATTGTTCTCCCTAACATAAAAACAGGTTCTAATATTTGATTTGCTAAAAAACCTATAGAAATGTGTTGAAGACCTAGTGTGTATAATATTATCTGGCATAAAGAATGGAGAGTGTGTAGTTAAAAAAAAATAAAGATCCTTCACCGTTAGTGACATCACAATATATTGTAGACCACAAGCTTGTTTGTGTTCCGTATTCTCAATTAAATATTAACACGTTTGATTTATCTTGTAGCCCACCACTCTCTACCAGCCGCCATACTTAAATTATTTTGTCTTAAAAAAAATAAATATAATTCAAATATGTTGGTGGTAAAGCTTAACACAAGACAAAGCGGGGGGGGGGGGGGAAGGGAGGAAAGACATCAAAAAGAGCACAGTGGCCTTTCTTTTAATACCTCTTTAAAGGAAATGAATGTTCGGCCACAGATTTACCAGGTTCACACAGGAGTAGTCCTGTGTATTTAGTAGCTATATTTGAGAGGACAAGAATTCTTCCAGTCAACTGAAAAAAAAAAAAATCCACCCAAAGCCCATGCTGTTTGCTGGAACATAGTACTGGGGACCATGGAGAAGTGTCCCATGTGCCAGTGAGCTTCTCAGAAAAAGCCAGCTTGAGTGTACTTAATAATCATGACCTTGACATTGGGAATATCATGTTTGTTACCAACTGCTTAATTAGGCACCCCAAAGTTCATTTAAAAAAATCATAGGTTTTGCTTCAACTTAAGAGATTTCTGTAACGCCTCTTGCTCTGAAATTTGATCTCATCTCAGCCACTGTACAGGCAATTATAGCCCTGCTAACTGCTGGAGGTAACTGACCTCCTGTAAGGGAGAGACTTCTGAACGCGCACCGACCTAACTTTTATTTTTTTTCAAGTTGTGTATCCCCAGAAAGATCTGTGAAGCAGATAAATCAATACAGGGAAAGGGCTAATCATTCACAAATCATTAAAAGGGGTGTGTGGGGGTGGGGGGCGGGGGTGTGTTTGTGGGGGTGTAGGTTGACATATAATCTGAGTGGGGATGACTTCAGGAAAATTGCTCCTTAAAGGCCTTTGCATATTCCTCCCAAGATGTTTGATGAAGCCCTACGTTTTTATCATTACAAGCTTCATGGAAATCAGCCAGCGTTTTCCTGAACCATACACAACTCTTAGCCAAAGCCAACAGTGTATTTGATGAATTTTGGCAGTTTACAAACACACATACACAAAACACCCAAAACAATTATGTCTAGGAGTAAAAAATAGAAAACATTAATTTTCTTCTCCTGAGAAGTCCACAATATTCAGAAAAATAACTAAATAGCTTTAACTGTGAAAGTAACAGAGGGCACCATATAAAGACAGACTATAACACTAAATTCAGGAGATTGACCCTTCCTTGTCCAATATTACACATGTTAAAGTGTTTTCATAGAAATAGTTCTTTGGTCAAAAAGGATTATGAAATATGATGGTTAGTACGTGTTTTCTGAGACAGCCTCATTAGCATACCATGCAATTAGCATATTAAAGGTTCTTTAAGAGTTCTGCAATATAGCTACCTATGTAAATGTAACCAGGTACTTCCCCCTAAGTAACTGTGCTACTGTTCCCTTTTGTAAAACCACACCTTAAATAGCATAAGGTTGGCTCTTTCTCTGTAGATCACAATCTTCAACCTAATGCTATTTTTGTCTTGTATTTTGTTTGTTAGAGACTCATGTAGTGTTCAGACTGGCCTGAAGCTCACTATGAAACTAAGGATGACCTTAAAATCCTGTTCCTCCTGCCTCTACTTCCCAAGTGCTGTGATTATATGCATGTGTCACCATACTTGGCCTGAATGCTATTTACTACGAAGGTGTTGAGTAGCAGTATTCTCACAAGATGGAAACTTCCTAAAACCCAAGAGATTCTAGCCAAGTGGTAGTGGTGGTGCACACCTTTAATCCCAGCACTCAGGGAGGCACAGGCAAGTGAATCTTTGTGAGTTCCAAGACAGCCTGCTTTACAGAGTGAGTTCCAAGACAGCTAAGGCTACACAGATAAACCCTGTCTCGACAAAACAAAACAAAACAAAACAAACAGAAAAGGTTCTAAAGAAGGCTTATTAAGGCTCAGGAACTAAACAACTCAGAAATCTCAGGATGTCCCTGAAACTAACCAGATTCATGCGGACTCCTCATCCCCAAAGTTGTTTAAGCAGTAGGCACTTCTGAGATGACAAAGACCAGCCAAGCTGCCTAGAAAACAGCGCCCAGTTGAGCTACATGGAAAATAACCTCCAACCTCTTAGGCTCCCTGTGAGTTATACAGTGAGCTCCAGGGATCCAGCTTTTACCCATATGGTGATGTGGTTTGGTGATCCCGCTGTATTTGAATCATCCCTGGCCTTGTAAGTAACCCTGCAGAGACCTGCACAGCTTTGGGATTGACCTGACTTAGGGCAATAGGTAATGAAGAAACAACAGACACGTGTGCAGAAAAGGTGGTTTCAGGTGAGCTGTGAGCTCTGATGGAGGCTGATCAGCAGCCTGGAAACTCAGTTCATACAACACATTCAGCTAAATGAAGAGGAGGAAGGTGAGCTAACCTCCACAGGGCATCTCTGTAGGAGCGCAATCTCAGGTTGCTGTCGCCAGGAACCAGTCAACTGTGGTAGATAGCTTATGTGCACATTGTCAACATCCATTCTTAGAACAGGGGAAGGCCTTGCTAGTCCCCTAAGCCTGACACCCTGTGAGTCCCATGGGTCTGAGGCACTGGCATCCTTGACATGGCCATGTTCTTGTCAACAGTACCCATTTACCTGGGACCTTATCCACTCCTCACATAAACCCTCATGCCCATGCCTCTAAGTAACACTCAAAAACTCATTGACTCTCCTAGCTGGAGTTTCGTAATTGTCTTCCTCTATTGCTGTGAAGAGACACCATGACCAGGGCAAACACTTTTTTTGTTTGTTTGTTTGTTTGTTTGTTTGTTTTGTTTGTTTTTCAAGACAGGGTTTCTCTTATAGTCCTGGCTGGCCGTCCTGAACTCGCTTTTGTAGACCAGGCTGGCCTCGAACTCACAGCGATCCGCCTGCCTCTGCCTCCCTAGTGCTGGGATTAAAGGCGTGTGCCACCACGCCCGGCAGCCAGGGCAAGCTCTTATAAGAGAAAGCATTCAATTGGAGGCTTGCTTACAGTTTCAGAGTCCATTATCATCACTACAGGGAGTATGGTTGCACTCAGGCAGGTGCTGGAGGGCTGGCTGAGAGCTACATGCTGATATATAGGCAGAGAGATAGAGACAGAGACAGAAAGACTGGGCCTGGAATGGGTTTGGAAGCCTCAAAGCTCCCTCCCCCTTCGTGACACACTTGCTCCCAACAAGGCCATGCCTAATCCTTCTCTGGTAGGTAGCGCCACTCCCTGGTGACTAAGCACTCAAACATTTGATCCTATGGGGTCCGTTCTTATCCAAACCACCACACACCACTCCCTGGCCCCCATAAGCCTTGTAACCATATCACAACGCAGAATGCAAAAATGATTATAAACCCAATGTCAAAAGTCCCCACAGTCTATCGCAGTCTCAGCGCAGTTTACAAGTCCAAAGTTCAAAGTCTCTTCTGAGATTCACGGCGTTCTCTTAACTGTAAGCCCCTATAAAAATCAAAAAGGCAGATCATATACTTCCGACATATAATGGCACAGGATATACATTACCATTCCAAAAGGAGGAAAAAGAGCATAGTGAGGAGGTACCAGACTAAACCCTGTCTGGCCTCGGGTTTTCCCTAGCCATGGAGGAAGAGTCCTCAACTCTTTTTCCGTATCCTTGACTCTTAAACCAGAACCACAAAGTTGTGTTATTTGATGGTGCTGACACTCAACCTCCTTGTTCAATTATATGTGCACCAGCTTCTGTTGCTAATGCTTTCCTTCAACTGCTTATGCTTGCCTTTGATTCCTTTTCACAAGTAAGAAGCTTAGCCTGGTGGGACCTGGCCCTCATCTTTATTCTGTTTAGCACCTTGCTTTTCTTTAACCCTTTTGTCTCCCTGAGCCCTGGACTCAGTGCCATGACACTTCCTGGTGCTCCTTCTCTCCTCAGACTGTACATTTTGCACTTCTCTGTGTCCAGCTTGCTCCTTTCCTTTATAGATCGACATAACAATGACAACTAATAACCACATGACACAGTCAATACTAGGCTGTCTTGAAATCTCTTCTGCCACTGACATTAGCCCAAAAACTCAATTCAGCATCAGGCAATTTCTTTCTTTTTCTTTTCTTTTCTTTTCTTTCTTTTTTTTTTTTTTTAACGAGTGCAGAAATCAACCCCATTCTTCATCAAAACATCAACAGGAGATGTCTCAAGGCTACTTACTAATAGTCTCCTCCTCTGCAACCTCTTAAGCCAGTCCACAATAGTCTACTACTGTCTTCGATGGTCTACTGGTATGGCCCATTAAGCCTCAATTAAAGTGGTTAATTTCATACCTGACCCAAAGTCCACATTCTGCCAACAAGCAGCATGGTCAGGCCTGTCACAGCACTACTCACTCCCTGGTACCAATTTCCACACTAGCCAGGGTTCTCAAGAGGAACAGATCTGATAAAACAAATACATATACGCTGAATATGTATATAAAATAAATGCATACATATATAAAAGGTAATTATTAGAACAGCTTACAGACTGTGGTGCAGCTAGACCAACAATGGCTGTCCAGGAATCTAGTAGTTGTTCTGTCGATTTCCAAAGAAGTGGACTTGCCAGTGAGAGCAAATGAGCAAGCGTCTTTCTTCCATGTCCTTTCTACAGACTGCCAGCAGAAGCTGTGGCCCAGATTAAAGATAAATCTTCCCACCTCAAAAGATCTGTATTAATGGTGCATCTTCCTGCCTCCAAAAAAAAAAAAGAAAAAAAAAAAGAAAAGAAAAAAGAAAAAAAGAAAAAAAATCCAGGTCAAAAGTTACACCACAAATGACTTCATTAAGAAAAATACCTCACAGGTGAACCCTGATGCTTGGGTTTGAGTTAATTCCATAGGTAGTCAAGGTGACAACCAAGAACAGCCACCACAGTGGTGTTCTTCCTTGGGTGTGTCATTGGTTCTCTATCTGCAGTGAAGAGATGCTTGTGTTCCATCTCCCCAGGAATAGTGTCACACATCAAAAGGTCATTTACTAGGGTATTGCTATGGTTGAAGCACTATACAAATGACATCAGAGGGAACAAGGTGCGAATGAAGAAGGACCTTTGATCTTTAGAAGCTTACACTGAAATAAAAAATCTAGCATGCACACTCCAAACTAGAATGCATACAGAAAGTGGGATATTAAACAGTGGTCAGAGCCGAGTTAAAGAGAGAAGGTTTCAGAGTCTGTGACATTTGACGATGAAACATAAAGGATGAATTGGAGATGATCTGGGAAGAGATGGAGTTTGGGAATACCAGGCACAGCACACTCAAGATTTCCCAGGAGAGGGATGCGTGATCTAAGAAGGTTAGATATAGAGTTGGAGAGAGGGCAGCCCAGGATAGATGCTGGAAAGATCACCAGCAGTTTCAAGGTAGAGGTCACCTTCTCAGGGTGTTGGACTACATGACTAAGAAAGGTAGAGACTTAGGGCACAGACGAATCTTGAAGGTGGTGTGATTAAAGCTGTGTGATGATTTGCAATGCTGCCCTTACTTCAGTCAGAACTGCAGCCACCAGAGGTTTCTCACCCTCTTCCTGGATCTCAGCAATATATAATTTAAGATCTTAAACAAATCCGTGATATGAAGGTTCGGAGAGCTGCACATTTTATCAGAAATGTTCACAGGCAGCCAAGAGACTAGAAAATTATGGCTTTGGAGTAACAGCGATGGGTGATAAATCCAGGCTGCCTTTCATAAATTCAATGTGATGGCAACACAAACGAGTAGACCTGA